>NC_048894.1:130154950-130190558 GCF_011077185.1 Oxyura jamaicensis | reverse complement strand
CAGAGAAGGGCTACGAAGCTGGTGAGGGGCCTGGAGAACAAGTCTTACAAGGAGCGGCTGAGGGAGCTGGGACTGTTCAGCCTGGAGAAGAGGAGGCTCAGGGGTGACCTTATCGCTCTCTACAGGTACCTCAAGGGAGGCTGTAGCGAGGTGGGGGTTGGTCTGTTCTCCCACGTGCCTGGTGATAGGACGAGGGGGAATGGGCTTAAGTTGCGCCAGGGGAGTTTTAGGTTGGATGTTAGGAAGAACTTCTTTACCGAAAGGGTTGTTAGACACTGGAACAGGCTGCCCAGGGAAGTGGTGGAGTCACCATCCCTGGAGGTCTTTAAAAGACGTTTAGATGTAGAGCTTAGGGATATGGTTTAGTGGGGACTGTTAGTGTTAGGTCAGAGGTTGGACTTGATGATCTTGAGGTCTCTTCCAACCTAGAAAATTCTGTGATTCTGTGATTCTGTGAATATCATGCAATACATAGAATAAATATTAAAGATAAACCAATAATCACAAAATCTAGGAGTTCAGGAGTTATATGCTGTAAAAAGTGCCACAGAATAAAAACTAGACTGGAAACTGACTTTAAAGTAAATCCATTCAGAAAGAAAAGAAAACAAGAAACTATACATTCATTTTCCAGTCAAAAATATCCCCCAAATATCAAAAAATATCTTTACAGATGAGTAATTTGCAAATCAACTCTATCTTCAGTTCACTCTTCTGTAAAAGGATTGCCTTTGCTAATACAGATATGGGTTCTGTTAGTCTTATTAACACCTTAGGTGATATTAACAGAACTAAAATCTCCAGAAATTATTCCTTTTTCTAATTGACCTTGCTGTCATAATTTATTGTATTAATATGTAAACTAATAATTTCTGTTTGAGTTTCAGGCTATTACTCTTGCTTTTATCACTTTTAATAATCTTAAAGAATACCTCCCCATCTTCTTTGTTCCCACCTAGTCAATTTTTATAGGTACTTACATACTTCTAAGTAACCCACCCATCTACTTCTTCACTTTTTTTTGTCTCACGTCCTCCTTCCTAACACCTCTCTCTAATTCATATTAATGCTTTTACTATATTAATATCTTAGTGTCCTAATAAGACATTGGCTAGTCTTTTCAAAGGAGAACACTGCAAAGACATTACAATCCAACTGCACAGAATAACTATAAATAGGAATTATTACTTTGAACAGAGAAGTTTTATAAGCAATATTAATGCTATTTGAAACCAGACCTTGCTAGCTCCCACCCCCCTACAACCCTCCCAGGATGGGTGCAGCAGTTTACTGTCAGGAAGCAACACCTTTCCCGCCCCAGTAAGGAAAGTGAGACAGGAGATGTGCCACTGCAGGGATGGGCAGTGTCCCATCCTGCAAGACACAGTGGGCCCAGGCAAGGTGTGCTGAGCAGGACTGGTGACTGGAAAAAATCCCATCAGTACAGCAATGAACATCACACAAAAGTAAGGTGACACAACAGTTTTTCAGTCAGCCCAGGAAGTCCATCCAGCAATGCAGAAATGCCATGAGATGGATGTGGGCAGAAGTCTACTTGTCATCCAGCTCAAGCAAAAACTGGGGGAGATGGGCTTAAGACCGATTCTGTCACATCTGACTTTTCTATTAGCTGGTATTTTCCTGTAGATGGTGAGTTGTCTTCTTGTTGAAAGAGCATGTAGCTATCCTGAAACATAAGTAGGTAAGTAAGCCAGAAGTTAACTCTCACTCCATTATCACTGCTAACAGCATGATGGGGAAGAAAGGGTGCTGTTGGAGGTGCTGATGGAGGGTGCAGTTAGTTTTTAAATGCATAGCTAAACCTTATGAATTTTTTGCTTTGAAATATGGATCCATTAAATAATACATATCTGTGTGTGACAATCAGCCTGTTGTCCTTCTAGGACAACCTCTTAGGTCAGTTCATTTTTTTCTAACCTGTGATAGTGCTACAGCTTCTGCTATGAAACATGCTCATCTCTTCTCTCCTGTACAAGTTTCCGTGAGCTGGTCATGCAAAAGAAAAATTAGTTTCTTTGCTTTGCATTTGGGGATCTGCAGGCTTGACCTTCTTATATTGTTGTTTGGAGCATCACCTGAATATTTGAGCTGATTAAGAACTGTCTCCTGTTCCTGTGTTATGTAGAAACATAATCTCCATTGGCAAAGGCTGTTTTTTCTATTCAAAAACACAGGTATCCCACTAGTTTTTTTTTTTTTTTTTTTTTTTTTCATGAATTGACAGAAATAGTCAGAATTCATAGACTGCAGTCTGACAGAATTTCCAAATTATCATTGCTTCAGCATTCTTTAACTGGAAAGGAGTTACTATATCAATCTAAACTATTTTCCCACCTCTACTTGAAATGCAAATTGTGAAAACTCAGATTAAAGGATAATATTTACAAAGATTAATATCAAAATACTTAACATTTATTGAATATACACAGTCATACGTTTCCCATCATTTTTTCATAAATCAGATTACACTAGAGGAAATACAATGATGTGAACTTGATTGATTGTTTATTCTGTAATTATTTTTTCCTTTTATTTCTGCATTTTATAGGTAGTGTATAATATATTTAATAGTATAATGTAATATCTTAACATCATAATAACTCAGTGTTTAATCACAGTTTAATGTATTATTTTCCATTTTCCAATGTATGTATGTAAAGAATAAAACAGCCCTTATTTGCATGAAGTTTTGGTTGGTGTTGGATTATATAACTGATAATTCCTGAAGACCAGTGGTTAAGACAGCCCATGTAAAGCCTTCCTTCAGAAAATTTTCCTACTGGTCTGGATATTTCTCCACTCATAAAGCTGAAATGCTCATTTCATGCACTGCAATCCCCTCCTTTCTAACTTCCATGCAATGTGTTGATAGACCAGAGCTGACATAGTATACGATTTAGTAAGAGCAATTTTTAAAATACTAATTTTATTTCAGTTATGCCTGTTACCATCTCCATTGAAATGGTATTATTAGAATCACAGAATCATAGAATGATTTCGATTGGAAGGGATCTTAAAAATCATCTAGTTCAAATTGCCTTGCCATGGGTAGAGACAGCTCTCACTACACCATGTTGCTCAAAGCCCCATCCAAATCGCCCTTGAGCTCTACAGGGATGGGGCATCCATAGCCTCTCTGGGCAACATGTTCCAGTGCATCACTACCCTCATAGTAAAGTATTTCTTCATTGTATCTATACTAAATCTACATATTTTTAACTTAAAACTCTTACATATTGTCACTAGATTCCCTGCTAAAGTTTTCCTCTCAAGCTTTCCTGTAGGCCTCACTTTAGATACTGGAAACCTATCGAAGGGCCTCTATAAGTCTCTCTGCAGCCTTCTCTTCTATAGGCTAAATAACCCCAATTCTCTCAGCCTATCTTCATAGGAAACATGCTCCAGCCCATTGATCAACCTCATGGCCATCCTCTGGACTTGTTCTAATACTTTTATGTCCTTCTTGTGCTGGGGACCCCAGAGTTGAATGAGGTGCTCCAGGTGGGGAGCTCATAAGAGCAAAGTAGTAGTACCTACTAGCTACATTTCTTTTGACGCAGGACAGGATATGATTGGCTTTCTGGGCTGCAAGCACACATTGCCAGCTCATTTTGAGCTTCTCATCAACCAACACACCCAGGTCCTTCTCCTCAGGGCTGCTCTCAATCCATTCTCCACGCAGCCTGTATTTGTGCTTAGGATAGCCCCAGCCCCGATGCAGGACCTTGCACCTGGCCTTGTTGAACCTCATCTCAAGCCTGTCCAGGTCCCTCTGGATGGCATCCCTTCTCTCCAGCATGTTGACCACACCACACAGCTTGGTGCTGTATGCAAACATACTCAGCATGCCCTCAATCCCCATGTCCACATCACCAACAAAGATCTAATTAATATTGGTCTTAAGACTGACTCACAAGGAACACCACTCATCACCATTTTCCACTTGGAAATCGTCATGATTTTTGCAGCAATACAGTTCATTTTCTTTGTAGATGTTCACACAATACTGTGTTTTGGATTTCTGATGAAAAGAGTGGTAAAAACACACCGATGTTTTAGTTGTTGCAGAGTAGTTCTTACAAAGAGCCAAGTACTTTTTTGCTTCTTACATGGGGAGGCCGGGGTGCACAAGAAACTGTGAGGGGACACAGGCAGGACAGCTGACCCAGACTGACCAAAGGTGTATCCCATACCATATGGCATCATGCTTTTACCTTTCTGATTCCCCCCCCACTTCCCCCCCCCCCCCCACTTCCACCCAGGGAGAGTGAGCAAACACCTGTGTGGTGTTGAGCTGCCAGATATTAAGCCATTGACCACAACTATTTGAGTGTGACCATCCAGCCAATTCCTTAACCACCAAGTGGTCCATTTGTCAAATCCATGTCTCTCCACTTTGGAGATAAGCATGTAATGTGGGATAGTATCAAATGCTTTGCACAAGTCCAGGTAGATGAGCTGCTCTTCCCTTATCCACCAATGGTATAAGAAATACAGTGTAGAAGGCCACCATATTTGTCAGGCATGTTTTGCCCCAGTAAAGCCATGTTGACTGCCATTATTCACTTCTCTGTTCTCTGTGTGCCTTATCAGTTTCCAGAAGGATCTGCTCCATGATCTTCCTTAGCACAGAGGTGAAACTGTCTGGTCTGTAGCTTCCTGCATCTTCATTTTTTTCCCTTTTTAAAAATGGGGAGTATGTTTCCACTCTTCCAATCAGTGCGGACTTTACCATACTACCACAACTTCTCAAATATGATGGGTAGTGGCTTAGCAACTTCATGAAACATTCTGTTTCAGTACTTTGAGGCACTGTGTGAAAAAGGGCTTATACTGGAACTTAGGGAGCAACTTCCTGCAGGTACATGTGTCTGTGCACTGTGGAGCTGTGAGAGGAAATGAATAGTAGAAGAGTGTGGCCTCACAAGTGGGTTTTACTTCTCCAGTGCCAGCAGTGGGCTCTTTAGCCTGACCTCTCCTCCATCTCTGCTGTTGTGTTTGGGACTGAGGTGAATAAATCAGCACAACACAAAATATGGGGAGTCACATTGCCAGTGTTTGCTGTGGTCGCAAAAGAGATTTCATTTCTTCAAGAAGACAGGCTGTTATCAGCTGATAAATAACTTATCACCTTCCTGCTTCCTGCCTGCCATCCATATAAACATTGTGCCTTCTAAATTCTGACACTGCCTGTGTCATGTCTTTCTTTGTGCTTTCAAATTGATACTTGGAACATTATGTCTAAATACATAATGCTATTTATTTCCCAATCCAAAATTTCTTGAAGCCAATTGACTTTATTTATTTATTTATTTATTTATTCATTTACCTCACTGGGCTCTGGATAGATTGCTTCTTCCCGAAATCCATGTAGCTATTATAAACAAGACATGTGAGATGTAATTAAATGAGTGAACAAAAAGGACACACGGACACCCACAGTTGTAATTTAATATAGCTCTCAGTAAACCTCTCTCTCTCTTTCAACCCACCACAGATATTGCACCAGAACAAGCAAGATCTCTACTGAGGTGACAATGTCCATTTTACATGAGGTGCTACATAACACTGAACTAATCCCTCAGTCAGAGAAGTAGACTAAAACGGGAAGAGAACAGACAAACAGAACTTCAATGACTCTAAAATAAAGCCCAAACTCTGCAATGACGCTATTGTAAAAATATTTTGGAGAATTTGTAAAAAGATGGGGGACTGTTTAGGACAGCCTCTTACATTATGAGTAATGATATTTTGATATTTTATAAATATAGCAATATGTAATGTAAGGTAGCTTTTTATTTGTGCATTTTATTCTGAGGATATTTTAAAATCATTTTGATCATTTTGTACAAGATTTTTCTATCTGGAAGTTAAAACAAGCAAACAAACAAAAAACCCTTCTGCAATATCACAATGCAAATCTCATTTGTAAGAAGGTTGTAAGAATCCCTCCTGTGAGAAATCTACTTCCTGATTTTGTGTTAATTACTTGTACAAGGACAAAGGAAACAGATGTTTATTTGTGTTTACACTATGCAATAATCATTCTTTGATTCCAATAGAGGCCAATGCCCGATGTAAAAAAAAATATTTTTCATTTGATAGGTAAGTAGATCTATGGCAGAAAACATTTTAGCCCAGTATTAGAAACAATGAATACATAATCTGGGATGTTGCAATCTTTAAATATTATATACTTGTCAGTTCTAGTACATATGGAATGATTGTATTTTGGAATTTAGAAGATTTCATTTAAAATATGTTCAGTAAAGGACTTTTAATATTTCTTGACTCTCCATTGCCTTTAATTTCTGAAGTAATTAATCTCTTCTTGACCTATATGTAAAATAATGAATAAGAGAGCTTAATAACAAACTGATCATGCGCTAGTTGTGAGGACAGTAAGAGTCTAATCTCCCTTTTTGATTATAAAATAATAATTTCAAGGACATAAAACAGATGTTTATAAGTCAAAAAAACTGTAAACACTAGCACATTTCTTCTATATCAAACTCTTAAAAAACAATTAGTATATCAACTTTGGTATCACTTAAATATTCCTTGTTTGTGAATTTTATTGTTTTAAAATAAAATGACTAAGAAAATACTATTTAGCCCAAAAAAAAAAGGTAGAGATTTAGATTAAGATGACTGTAACTAAGCCATTGCTGTTTTTACTGCATCAGTATCACTAACATATTACTTCTATAGCCTTTAGAGTATCACTGTGTTCTCTGTGCTGTTTTTGCCTCAAGCATATAACTTTCCTGCTTATTTGAGCTGACAGCATGTTTTTATTTTCTGAATACTCAGTGTCATCCAAATTGTACTTTTTTTCTCCATGCATAGTTTTTGATACAAAATGTTATTCATGCAATTTGGCTTTCACAATCATTATGTAATCAGATTAAGGATACAACCATCTTATCTAAAAGAATTAGCAAGTTAAATATGAATCATAGAATACATCACAAGAACCTCATTCTTGATTGCCTCCCATTTGAATATCTGTCTTAGAACTCAAAAACGAAAAAAAAACCTGCAAGGAAAGCTTCACAGTATGGTGAGAGTCTTCAATGGAGAGCGAGAACGAGTGTTGATTTATTTCTGTCTTAACTTGCATTTCTCTCTTTCCTATGCTCTGAGGAAAAGTACAAAGGATGAAGCACCAGTTCTGGAAGCTGGTGGTTGATTTTCACATTCATTATCTTTTACTGCCAAGGGGATGAATATGATTCTTATATGAAGAAATAGATTATCTGTGTTTAAAATATTAAAAAAAAAAAAAAAAAGCCTTACACTCAAATTTCAATGGCTAACACATGCCATAGAACTGTTTTATTACTTAAATTTCTCTCATGTTATTCTAATGTGTAGTGAAACCCTGTAATCATCAAGGTCATTTTTAATTACTCTTATGCTAGAAGCTGGGAATTAACTTTTGGATCTGTCAGTTGGAATTTCATTTTGGAAGAAATAATTTACAGAAAAAATTCTTTCTACAGAACGTTCAGATAAGATGGAAGAAGTCAATAAAATGTATCTCAAGCAATGACAAAAAAACACTAGGGGAAGTTGTTTCTAGTCATTTTACATTTATATCAAAATTATTTTTCAAACTCAGAATGCAAATTCTCTCTTTAGTAATGTACTTCAGCTCAGGTTAGTTGAGCGCTAGTCTTTTCTGACAGTGTACTTGCCTACAATTAAAACTTTTAAAAAATACCTTCAACATCTTTCCTTTATAAGCCCTAAAAAAGTTTTACCAACAACAAATGTTACTATGTAAAAGGCTGTATGCAAAATTTAAGGTCAGAGGAAACCTGACTGTTCTGAACTAGAATGAAAAATGTGTATATATTTTAAATATACATCAGTTAAAAAAACTACATTCAGACTGAAGTTACTGAGATTTTTAAAAAATTATTTTAAAACTAATACTTTTTTTAACAGAAAAGGTCTTTTTTTTTTTTTTTCTAGCAACATACATACTTTTCTTTCTGGTTAAGATTTTCTTGGTTTTTCTTTAAGAAAACATAAATAAATGTTTTTAACTTTTGATGTGAGACTGGTAATTTTCAATATTGGTATACCTTGCAAGAGAAAGCCTATTGAGTGTTGTTTTCCTTTGTTTATTTGATGTTCATGTACTGCAGATCTCATTTCTGATATAAAAAATGAAAACTACATCTCTAAATTATTCAATTATATTTACTGAAAGACTAGTAATATGGTTTTGGCAATAGTACTTATCTGACAGTACAATACTAAGTAAATAAAAGCACATCTAAGACAGAGACAAATGCCCAGAGACACTGTTCTTATATTCAGGATTCAAGCAGACCCTGCTGGCATCAGTTGCTACTATCCCATAGGTGGGAAAACAAAGTCCCAGGCACACATGCACATATTGGTTTTGAGAAGTGAAATTTTTGATAGGCAGATTGTTTCTACTGTGTTTGAGTATACAGTAATATGCCATACAGGGTATAAAACAGCTATAGAAGAGGTGTTACCAAAAAAAATCCAGATTCATAGTAAGGCATCAAGGAATCTAGAAAGTCCTTCATTGTTTTTGTTTGTTTGTTTGTTTTTTAAGAATAGGAAAAAAAAATGAAATTCGCAAAGGAAATGATAATATCTCAGTTCTTTGCATTCTGTAATGTGTCTTGAGAGAAACTTGAAGAGGTCAGATACTGAATTTAATGCTCTTTTGATCCGTCTCACGCTGCGTACCACCAGTCACTGCTGTCAGGCTGGTTGGTGGTGCTGGGCTTAGTATTTTAGAAAATAGGACATTGTTCAGATGTCACAAACAATAAAACCACCCTGTCAATTATGCAAAATAAAGAAATTAAGTCTGAAACAAGGCACTGTTCCTGGGAGGCTCTGAGTGTACCCTCAGAAGCACTGAGTCTCTTTAAATCAAATTCATTTTAATAGAATTTACTATAACACTGGGTACCTCTTGGGAGGTGCTCAGCACCTTGAAGAATCAGGCTTTTGAAAGATGCTTTAGAGATAAATTATCCTCTCCAACCTATACTTTAGCACCCCATTCCTTTTTACACTTCATCACTAAGTGACCTTATGTGGTAATGACTGCTGAACTGAGTAGACATCTGCAATTTTAGAAAGTAATCACAGCTTCTGCTCTAGTGCCTCCCTGCTGCTTCCAACAATTTATGGACAATAGCTGATGATGGCTAAATAATTAATTCAGCTGAAAGGAAAAAAAAAAAAATTCTCTCTGAATAGATTTTATATTGTTAGGAAAAGAAAAATGTCATAGAAGGTAAAGAAGAAGGAAGGGCAGCCTTACTCTCTCTAAATACCATAAGTTCGAATTTCAGTGTGACGGGTAACAGCAAGATGTTGGAAAAGGTGTTGCTTTCTTTCAGCAGATACAGGGAGGTTTTCTTCCCTTTTTGGTTCCAGCTCCCTGAGATAGAATTACATCTGTGTCTGTCTGTGGCTGAGTATTAGTCTGAATTAACACTTGTTAGTTCCTGTTTTTTATCAATGGCTTATTGTTAATTCCTTCTCAATGTTTCCTGACAACAATACAACTGTGTTGAAGAGTTTAGTTACAGGTGTTTTTCTGCTTTCTATTAAAAAAAAAAAAAAAAAAAAAAAGAGAATGGATAGGACCTCACTCTATTTTACGGTATTTGCAAAATTCCTATCGATTTCATTTAATATCATTGTAGGTAACCCACTGAAAGAAACACAGTGTGATCTTTCTCCTTTCACCCATGTAGTAGCTGAAGAGTAAACACACAGGATGCTGTGATATGAATGACCAAAAAAATAAAAAATAAGTATCTGCTCTACACAAAGGACTTGGGCCCAGAAGACATTTTATGGAAATGTGAAAAACTTATTCCACTGGCCAATACACCTTGATTTCCATTAATGCTGGGATCATTTTATGACAGGCAGACAATATAGAAGATAGTCTAAATAAAAATTGCTTCCACTTAAAAGCCTTTTATATACAAACAAACAAACAAACAAAACCTCCTAGATACTACCATCTCCCATTGCCCTGCCCTTACGAGCATTTCCTTTGTCACTCTGGAAGAATATTGGGCTAGATGCATCAGCAGTCTGACCTATGAGGATATCTCTTATGGATTACAGCACAGTAAGGTCTGCACAGTTTAGGTACTGGAAAACTGCTATAAGGTCTTCCTTCCCCCTCCTGGAAGGCCTTGTCTCTGGGCAGGACAACCCGAACTTTCTCAGCCTTTCTTCATAGGAAACATGCTCCAGCCCATTGATCAACTTCATGGCCCTCCTCTGGACTTGTTCCATTACATCCACATCTTTCTTGTGCTGGAGGCCCCAGAGCTGAACATGGTACTCCAGGTGGGGATCTCATAAGAGCAGAGTAGAGCGGGAGAATCACCTCCTTCATATTGCCAGACACACTTCTTTTGACGCAGCCCAGGATATGGTTGGCTTTCTGGGCTGCAAGCACACATTGCCAGCTCATTTTGAGCTTCTCATCAACCAACACACCCAGGTCCTTCTCCTCAGGGCTGCTCTCAATCCATTCTCCACGCAGCCTGTATTTGTGCTTAGGATAGCCCCAGCCCCGATGCAGGACCTTGCACCTGGCCTTGTTGAACCTCATCTCAAGCCTGTCCAGGTCCCTCTGGATGGCATCCCTTCTCTCCAGCATGTTGACCACACCACACAGCTTGGTGCTGTATGCAAACATGCTCAGCATGCCCTCAATCCCCATGTCCACATCACCAACAAAAATCTTAAATAGCGATGGTCCCAAAACTGACCCCTGAGAAGTACCACTCATTACTGATCTCCACCTGGACATCAAGCCATTGACCACAACTCTTTGAGTAAGATGATCCAGCTAATTCCTTACCCACCGAGTGTTCCATTTTTCACATCCATGTCTCTCCAATTTAGAAACAAAGATATCATGAGGGACAGTGTCAAATGCTTTGCACGAGTCCAGGTAGACGATGTCAGTTGCAATATAATTAAAATAACTAAGTATCAGTTTTCAGAAAATACGAATGAGAATAAATGGCCTTAAAAATATCTCTAACTCAGGCTCAAAGCATTCCTTAATATATGCTGTTGACCTTTTCCCTCATCACATTTTGTTGCCAAATAAAAAGTGTCATTTCTAGAACAAAAATGAAGGAAAGCTATATACTGGTCTGCAGTGCCTCCAGGGTTTGCACTTTTTCTCTCACTATAAATCTCCTACTAAATGTTTCCTACCCTCAGTGTCTAATATTTTCAAGTAATAGCCACTTCCATGTTACCAACTACTCCTACTAGTTTACAGCTTTCTCTTTCATCTCCAAGCTTGCATAACTTTGCCTGTCACAGAAGAAGATACAGGTGAGATAGCAGGAGCATAAAGAGAACATAAAAATAACTTCCTACAATTGGGAGTTAAAAAATTGTGTCTTCCTCTACTGGTGAGAATAAAGCACTGTTACCTCCCAAATTAGGTCCATCGATTTCCTAGAACTGTCTGTACATTTCATAGTGATTCTCTTAATCTTGGTAACTTTTACTTTGCAAAGGCTGGCAAAGAGAGATGCAATTTCCTTTCATCTAGTTTAGTGCTAGTAACAAAAAATACATTGTTATACAAAAAGAAGTCTGAAAAGGATGATTCATCTCCAGTGTATTCATCAGAGAAGAAAATATTACCAGCCCCCACTTTGTTTTATAAATAATAACAACACATCCAAAATTCCTTCCCCCCCCCCCCCCCCTTTTTTTCCTGGCTACACTAAGAAGAACTGCACTTTTATCTGAAATTTGGAACTAATGCTTACATTTCCCAGGATCAAAATCTGTAGTTACGGAAGGTACCAACTATCCACATGAAGATGTGAAATTAACATCTAATCAACTCGGCTTAAGAAGAGCAGCAAAACCACACTTTTTGTTAATTTTGATAACTGGTTATTCTAGCTATACATGTAAATATCCACTCACCACCAAAATACCTACTTGAGTTACATGTTTGCAGTGACACTCTGCATAGAGACTTACTTATGAGGAAGAGAAAACTATAACTGGTTTCCAGTGAAAATAACAACTGACACCTTGTGAAAGACTTGAATTTAAGAAAAGTTATTTCTAAGGCCAAATTAGCCCTAAAACTTAAATTTGCCCTCAATACCTCAACGTCACTAGGGATGCCCTAGAAAGATACCCTAGCGATTCCCCCGACACTGTGACTATTCTGCTATTCAATACCCCCAGCTATGCAGTATATTCAACTCCTCTCTATTTATACCAGCTTTCTGCATGGTTGTATAGCATGCCTTGTTATCTTTTTCACCTTGTTATCCGTAGTAGTTGCCCTCAGACACATAATGTTCTCTTCGCCTCTGTAAATTCAATGTCAGCTTGAGGTCAAGTTCAAACACACACACACACACACAAATATGTGTCAGAAGTGTAACGGAACTCTGCATCTACACCTAAAATTTCTCCTGACTTCTGGGACAGAACCTGACAAATCCTATTTAAAAGAAAATAGCTCCAAGCTCAGCAGTTTGTTCATCAACTTAAATTCAGTTTTCAAGGTAGACAGGATACTATTCTTGAAATACCTATAAGGAAGTTAGACCTGGATAACTATTTTGAGTTAATTTGATTGCCTCGTCAAAATGTCACTTAACATATCTGCTCATTCATCGGAAATCTGCTAATTAAATAAATAAATAAATAAATAAACAGGATTTAAACATTTTGAAACTCAGCTTAAAGTCAGGCCTCTGTTTAGTTTCCCAGCCATGTGGGACAGATTTTTAGAAAATTTGATTGTTCAATTTCTCATGCAACTCAATGAGAGTTGAAGATAATCAGATGTCTAAAATAATCAGGACAATTTTTAAGTGTCTTCAGTGTTTCCTCTTGACCAGTTTTATATATTACATTGCTAATAAATAGAAGACTTTATCAAAGGTATTAAAATTCTGATTTACTTCACATTTTTTTCTCATTAACTCTTTGCAAAATAGTATTCTTAATTCTCCATCTTTTCCTGGTAATTTTTTAATTTATTTTCCATTTGTATGTTTCTGGTTTTATTGTCTATGAATATGTATTAACAGATTAAAGAAAATGGGTATAAAACCTCACACCTCATCTCTTCCTATCTAGGTGCTGACTTCCAAAGAGCCATTTCATCATGGGAGTCCAGCACTTAAGTTGGAAAATACAATGTGTTGCCAAAAGCAATTTCATCTGGGAATAAAGCATCTCATTTCCCTTGGCAGAGGTCTGAGAAAAATATTTCTAAAGAATATTTGCCGATCTTCACAGAATCACAGAATAGTCTAGGTTGGAAGAGACCTCCAAGATCATCAAGTCCAACCTCTGACCTAACACTAACAAGTCCTCCACTAAACGATATCACTAAGCTCTACATCTAAACAGCTTTTAAAGACCTCCAGGGATGGTGACTCAACCACTTCCCTGGGCAGCCTATTCCAATGACTAACAACCCGTTCAGTAAAGACGTTCTTCCTAAGATCCAACCTAAAACTCCCCTGGCGCAATTTTAGCCCGTTCCCCCTCGTCCTGTCACCAGGCACGTGGGAGAACAGACCAACCCCCACCTCGCTACAGCCTCCTTTCAGGTACCTGTAGAGTGCAATAAGGTCGCCCCTGAGCCTCCTCTTCTCCAGGCTAAACAGTCCCAGCTCCCTCAGCCGCTCCTCGTAAGACTTGTTCTCCAGACCCTTCACCAGCTTCGTAGCCCTTCTCTGAACTCGCTCAAGCACCTCCATGTCCTTCTTGTGAGGGGCCCAAAACTGAATGCAGTACTCGAGGTGCGGCCTCACCAGAGCCGAGTACAGGGGGACGATCACCTCCCTGGACCTGCTGGACACGGTGTTTCTTATGTAAGCCAGGATGCTTCTGTCCTTCTTGGCCACCTGAGCACACTGCCAGCTCATATTCAGCCGACTATCAACCACTACTCCCAGGTCCTTCTCTGACAGACAGCTTTCTAACCACACATCTCCCAGCCTGTAGCGCTGTTTGGGGTTGTGCCCAGGTGCAGGACCCGGCACTTGGCCTTGTTAAACTTCATACTGTTGGCCTCAGCCCATTGATCCAGATCATCAATGAAGATGTTAAAGAGGACTGGTCCCAGTACTGAGCCCTGGGGGACTCCACTAGTGACCGGCCTCCAACTGGATTTGACTCCATTCACCACAACTCCCTGGGCCCGGCCATCCAGCCAGCTCTTAACCCAACGAAGCGTACGCCAGTCCAAGCCATGAGCAGCCAGTTTCCTGAGGAGAATGCTGTGGGGGACAGTGTCAAATGCCTTAGTGAAGTCAAGGTAGACCACATCCACAGCCTTTCCCTCGTCCACCCAGCGCGACACTTGGTCATAGAAGGAGATCAGGTTCGTCAAGCAGGACCTGTCCTTCATAAACCCATGCTGACTAGGCCTGATTGCCTGCTTGCCCTGCAACTGCCGCATGATGACACCCAAGGTAATCTGCTCCATGAGCTTCCCTGGCACTGATGTTAAACTAACAGGCCTATAGTTTCCCGGGTCTACCTTAAAGCCCTTCTTGTAGATGGGCGTCATGTTTGCTAGCCGCCAGTCAACTGGGACCTTCCCCAATAGCCAGGACTGCCGATAAATGATGGAAAGCGGCTTGGCCAGCTCCTCCGCCAGTTCTCTCAGTACCCTCGGGTGGATCCCATCCATCCCCATTGACTTGTGTACATCCAAATGCTGTAGCAGGTCGCCAACCATTTCCTCATGGATTGTGGGGGCCACATTCTGCTCCCCATCCCCTTCCACCAGTTCAGGGTGCTGGGCGTCCAGAGAACAATCGGAATTGCCGTTAAAGACTGAGGCGAAGAAGGCATTAAGCACCTCCACCTTTTCCTCATCTCTTGTAACTAAGTTTCCCCCCGCATCCAGTAAAGGATGGAGATTCTCCTTAGTCCTCCTTTTCGTGTTGATGTATTTATAAAAAACATTTTTTGTTATCTTTAACAGCAGTAGCCAGATTGAGCTCCAGATGAGTTTTGGCTTTTCTAATTTTGTCCCTGCACAGCCTCGCGAAATCCTTATAGTCCTCCCTAGTGGCCTGCCCACTTTTCCAAAGATTATAAACCCTCTTTTTTCTCCTAAGCTCGAGCCACATCTCTCTGCTCAGCCAGGCCGGTCTTCTTCCACACTGGCTCGTCTTTGGGCACGTGGGGACAGACCACTCCTGAGCCATTAAGATTTCTTTCTTGAAGAGCGCCCAGCGCTCCTGGGCTCCTCTGTCTTTCAGTACCGCCTCCCAGGGGACTCTGCCAACCAGTGTCTTGAACAGCTCAAAGTCAGCCCTCTGGAAGTCCAAGACAGTGGTTTTACTGATCCCCTTCCTGACTTCGCCGAGTATCGAGAACTCTACCATTTTGTGGTCACTCTGCCCAAGACAGCCCCTGACCAGCACGTCTCCCACCAGTCCTTCTCTGTTAGTGAACAGAAGGTCTAGCGGGGCGCCACCCCTGGTAGGCTCACCAACCAGCTGCTTCAGGAAGTTATCTTCCACGCTCTCCAGAAACCTCCTGGACTGCTTTCTCTGGGCTGTGTTGTGCTTCCAGGATATGTCTGGGAAGTTAAAGTCCCCCACAAGAACAAGCACTGACGATTTCGCAACTTCTGCCAGCTGTCTGTAGAACTCCTCATCCGTCCCCTCATCCTGGTTTGGCGGTCTATAACAGACCCCCACCAGGATGCTTGCCTTGTTGGCCTTTCCGCTGATCCTAACCCATAGCGACTCCACCTTGTCATTCCCAGCCTCAAGTTCGATGACGTCAAAACACTCTCTAATATAGAGAGCCACTCCACCACCCCTTCCGTGCTGCCTGTCCCTTCTGAAGAGCCTATAGCCAGACATCGCAGCACTCCAGTCATGAGAGTGGTCCCACCACATTTCCGTGATGGCAACCAAGTCATAGCCTGAGTGCTGCGCAATGGCTTCCAGCTCCTCCTGCTTGTTGCCCATGCTGCGTGCATTAGTGTAAATGCACTTCAGCTGGGCCTTAGCCTTCTCCCGTAGCCTTGCCACTGTTCCCCCTGGCACACCTCCAGCAGGCTTTGTTTCATCCCCGCCCCCCTTCTTACCTAGTTTAAAGCCCTCTCAATGAGCCCTGCCAGCTCCTGGGCCAGGATCCGTTTTCCCCTTGTGGACAGTTGGGACCCATCTGAAGCAATCAGGCCAGGTGCCAAATTATTAGATTTATAATAAATAAGTAATAAATTAGTATTATATTAAAATTTGAAATATTTTTAAAATATCTCTTAAGTTGTTATAGTGCAAGAACAAATTCATACAAAGACATTGTAGAAAATGCAAGGGACACAGGGGACTTTACAAACTGGGTATTAAAAACAAAGGAAAAAAAGCAAAAGGCAGAGGCATGGGAGCAGATGGCCAGCATGAAATACTGGAGAAGATTTCTCTTTTGCAATGTTTTTTAATAACCAATCTGCCTGAAAACATATATAATCCACAAGCTACCAGAACGTTGTGGATTGTGTTCTAAATCTGGACATAGAAGAAGGAATTATTTTTCAAAAAAGTTTGATTTTGTAACCTCTGAAATAGTAGAAACATCTAGAGCAGATTACTTTTAAACCATCGTGTTATCCATCCATTCAAGTTAAGATGATCCTTTCCCTACAATTAAGATTGACTTGCAGTTACATGTCATTCCAAATTAGAACAAACTGAAGTGCAAACACCAACAGGAGACCAAGATAGGTGGAACTTACAAATTACTGACCAAAAAAGATGAATATTAACTAATACAGTCAGTCGATACTAAGCAAATGGAGAAGCTATTGTGGCATTAATGTGAAAACATTGATCCCTGATAATTGTGACAATGTTATTTGAATTTATAAACAGCACTATACATTTACATAAACAACAGTATAACCATATAAGTTCTCTGCTGATGATATGTCACAAGTATAGACATAACAGCTCCTTGAGATGTAGGAAATGGAAACCAACCAACCAAACAAAATAAAACATCTTTTTCTGTGTCTCAGAAATTCCAACAGCTAAAACTGCAAAGAAACCTTGGTTTCCTGCTACTTTTTGAAAATCATCACAGCTTAGACTTTTTATGTAATTCAGACAGTTGTCTTCTAAAAACCCTACACATACAGAAAGCTGAGATAAGCAAGATTTAGGTCTCTGAGCAAAATCAATAGCATCATGTACCTGGAAAAATTGATCATTGGCAAATTAAGGGTTAGGTAACAACTAAGCAGTGTTTGGCAGATTTTATCAATGCCTAAATATTGGATGCAGACATCTTAGTCTCACTGGGAATATATTTGGACTAATTACTGGGAACAGGTATCACTGGAGTAAAAAATTCTGAGGTTTTCAGAAGTGTCTGCAGTCCTGGGGATGGTGTTTTTGAACAGAATGTGCTCTCTGCCACTTTTTTTTTTTTTTTTTTTTGACTTTGTAAAAGGTTATGTTACAGAAGTCTGACATGGCCACATGATACAACACAATAGCTATGCATTGAGCAGTATATTGAACCATCAATCTTAAAATCTGCGTAGTTGCATTACAGCAGTATGGCATCAAAAAAAAAATATAATAATAATGAATGGGCTTTACTTCTCCACAGAGCTAATTAGCTTAAGCATAGAGTACGCATGATGTGGCTGTATTGCCCCAGTACCAGAACTGCACAAAATACCATTAACTCTGGTGTCTGTGCTCTGTTCTAAGCAACATAAAAATCTCCTTTCATAGCCTTGAAAAATCCTATCTTATAATGCACTTTAAAAATAAATAAAAAATCTGTATATATCTATCCTACTTCACACCTTTAATCTGATAAACCTTCTCAGAGTTTTAAACAATATTTTATAACGTGTCATAAAATGACAACCATGTAGGCAACTATTAATTAGACTAAAAAATAGGCTTATATCCATATAATTAGCTATATAATTCTTTTAAAGGCTTGTAAGCTGAAACTTTTTAGAACAATTAGTAAAAATACTAGCAATCATAATTGCAATACACTTTCTCAAACCTCAAGTCTCTGTATTGGAATTTAGAAGACTGAATGGATTTGCTTTCACTCTATAGCATAGCTGTACAATTGGGAAAAGATAAACATAGTTCACAAGCAAATTTATACATACGGGGTCCAAAAGATATGGTAATGATTGTTGTCTAGTAGCGGATGTTGCAAAATGCTCTCACACATTAGGAAAAAAGATGCAATATGGCAGTAGTACTTTCCTTGAATAAAGGGTAATCTATCAGGTGATTGTGGTGGTTTTACTTAGGTGGGCAGCAGAGCTCCACCACAACTGCTCTCTCACTCCCCCTCCTCTAAGGGAAAGGGAGAAAATACGATGAAAGGGGCTCAAGGGCTGAGGTAAGGACAGAGAAATCACCCAACAATTATCATGACAGGCAAAACAGACTCAGTGTAGGGAGATTAAATAAATTAATTGCCTATTACTAACAAGCTGGAGAAGTAAGAAACAAAGAAAACAAATTAAAAACACCTTCCCCCCATACACCCTCTTCCACCTTCTCCCCCCGAGCAGCATAGAGGAACAGGAGAATGGGGGCTGCAGTCAGTCCCTAATGATTTGCCTCTGCCGCTCCTTCATGCTCACTCTCTGCCCCTGCTCCATGTGGGGTCCCACCCACTGGATGCCATACTTCCCAAACTGACCCTGCGGGGGCTTCCCACAGGAAGCAGCTCTTCAAGAACTGCTCCAAATATGGGTTCACACCACAAGGTCCTTCTGTCAGGAGCAAACTGCTCCAGCATGGGTCCCCCGTGGGCAGCAACTCTCCTCAGGTCACCTGCTCCTGTGTGGGCTTCTCTCCATGGGCTGCAGCTCTAGCCTGGGGCCTGCTCCTACAAGATTTCTCCACAGGCTGCAGCCTCCGCCAGGCCACATCCACCTGCTCCACCAAGGGCTCCTCCACGGGCTTCAGCGTGGAGATCTGCTCTGCCATGGGAACAATGGGCTGCAGGGGCACAGCCTGCTCCACCAGGGGCCTCTCCACACACCACAGGGAAACTTTGGCTCTGGAGTCTGGAGCACCTCCCGCCCTACCAACCTTCTTGAAAAATTTTGGGGTCTGAAGGATTAGTTCTCACTCTGCATTCTTCAAGCTGCTGTTGCACAGCAATTTGTTTCCCTTTTTAAATCTGCTCTTAGAGAGGTGCAAACGACATCACCTACTGGTTCAGTTCTGGGCAGTGGCGGGTCCCTTTGGAGCCAGCTGAAACTGGCCCTTATCACATATGGAACAGCTTCTGGAATCTTCTCACACAAATCGCACGTGTAGCCTCCTGCTACCAAAACCTTGCCACATAAACACAATACAGTCATATGAAATTATACATGATTTTAAACTTTGAAAGAACTATAATACAATTCAGTGTTTAAGAACTGAAAATTGACTCTGTTATCATCCTGGATTCAGCTAGAATACAGTTAATTTTCTTCCTCATAGCTGGTAGGGTGCTATGTTTTGGATTTAGGATGAGAACAATGTTGATAACACACTGATGTTTTAATTGTTGCAGAGCAGGGCTTACACTAAGCCAAGGAATTTTCAGCTCCTTGCTCTGTCCTGCCAGCAGGCAGGCTAGGGGTGCAGCAGGAGCTGGGAGGCGACAGACCCAGGACATCTGACCCAAACTGGTCAAAGGTGTATTCCATAGCATCTGATGCCATGCTAAACAATAGATAGGGGTGGTTAGCTGGGATGGGGGGGACGTCTGCTCAAGGATACGGTGGGCATTGGTCAGCGGGTGGCAAGCAATTGCATTATGCATCACTTGTTTCTTACTCATTAGTAGTAGTAGTACTATCATTTTTTTTTTTTTTTTTCCCTGTCTTAATAAACTGTCTCTGCCTCAATCCACAGGCTTCGTTTTCCTGTTTCTCTCCCCCATTCCAGAAGGGGAGAGGGGAGGGGGAGTGAACAGCTGTGTGGTGCTTAGCTGCCAGCTGAGATAAACCACAACAGCAGCAATGTAGTCATGTAACCAAAACTTTCAGCCCAGTCCTCGACCCAAACAGTGAGTGAGGATCTGGATCCTGGCATTTATACATGATTATTTATATGCAGCCAAAGTAAATACTGTAGTCAGAGGTCATGGGGCTAGATTTTGAAAAGTCCTGCATAAAGAAGAGAGTTCAGAAAAGCAAATTTATAAAACATTAATGTCAAGAAAAGTAATTCTGATTGCTATATTCTTTATCTGTCATGACTAGACTTATGAAAATCTATGATAGCAAATTTGCCTTTAAGGTCATTTTCTTTTTTCCTTTATTTTTTTATTTTATTTATTTATTTATTTTTTAACAGGCTCTGTACTAATTTTCCTCACAGAATGACTAACAGAAATATGACCCTTATGCGCCTTTTGTAGTCAATTCATTAGGTCAACTCTAAGCACTAAGCCCCATGTCAGGTTATTTCTATTAGTGATAAGGAGCAATTGACCTTAAAACATTGAAGCCAGGTAGATGTGCCTATTCCGCAAGGTCTCTTGGCTCCACCCTTGTTAGGTGAAATCTGCCAGGTGTGGATCATTTGACCTTTGCCATATAGGAAGCATGAGGAGGTGTGAGGAATTGCCTTCCTAGGGGAGTTTGAGGTTCAGGTGACTGGGGGTGTTTTTCTACCAGGGTGGAATGGATGCAGTGTTCCCCAGTAGGCTGCTTTTTCTTCAGGTTTTCTACTGTCTCTGTGAAAGAGTTTTAGATATTCTATGAGCTAGTGATGGTGGTGGTGCCCTTTCAGTACAGTAAAATCCTGGTGGTACTACTTCACTGTGAAGTAGTTTGGAAGTGACTCAAGTTCAGAAGCCGGCAGCTAAGTGTTCCTGGGTTCTGCAGCTGTTTAATGCTGACTACTTTCTTCATCTTGTCTGATTCTAGTGAAATTACTTACATGGATTCTATGCTTCCTTCCCAGTCCTTTTAAAACAACAACAAAAAAAAGCTGAAGCATATACAGGTAAGCCTGATTTTTGAAGAATGTTCTTAAGTATCTGTTAAGATTGAACAACAGGCTGTGTGAAAAAGGTGCCTTATTGTGAATTCAAATTTTGCCTTGTGGTAAGTAGAAACAGATTTGGGTCGGTACTGGTGGCATTATCATTACTTCTACTAAGTGGCAATTGTGAGAATGTGCTGTTCATAAAAGAAATACTGTTTTCATAATACACAAGTCAAAAGCCTTTAAATTGCTAGAAGTTATAGTTTCAAGGAGACTAACTTCTTTCTTCAAAAGGTTTTGTTAGCTATCTTCTTCTGACCCCTCCATAGTCTGGCTCCCTGAAGAAAAAGTGTGAAAGGTGTAACTATTAATAGTTTCTGAGGTAGGGTCAGGGGAAGATGTGTTTTCCCACGTGTTCATTCTCCCGTTCTTCTCCTCCAGGTGAGTTATGGTAGCTTTCCAAAACTTTAACTATCCTTGGGATGTTCAGACCAGCATGTCCTTATTAGTATATCTCCTGAATGCACTTCAGGTTTTATCTAAGGTGAAACAAATACTTAAGAGGGTCATCTAGAGATCTGTGCTGAGTCAGGATAGTTATGTGTGGCAGGGAGAGTAGGAGGATACGGGCAGGCATCTAGAGCAGGGAGCACCTCTACTGGAGAGACTATGAGGAACCCACAGTGGATGAATTGGCTAAACAAATCTGGCAGTATGAAGAAAGTCTCTCTCTCCTCTTCCCTACAGGCCTGCGTCTCTGCTGTGGAGAAACATTCTGAAGAGGTCCACCAACTTAAAGAGAACTTCTCTTCCTCCCCACCTGTACAAAGCAGTGTTTCAGCTATTGGGGTAAGCGTCCTTCTGTGCAAGAAAGACGATAGAGTGGGTACCCGGCCTGTGCCACCCTGTGGCTTTACCTATGTGAGTTCTCATGGAAAGGGCATGAGAAAATAGGAAGGAAAATGAACTTTGACACTAGACGCATGGGTACATGAGTTGCAAGGAAAAACACTGCAAGGGAAAAAAGGGGTTCTATCAGAAACTTGCTGCTCCAACTATAAGTGGGTGGTCCCCCTTCTCAGTTGAGTTTGGTGCTGCCTTGTCCTAAGACTTTCAGTACTCAGTCATATAGCCCAGACTCTCCTATTTTGAGAGGATTGCACTCCCCTTACATAATATGGGAATCCCAGTTTCCTGTCTCAAGGTTAAATGTTGTGTGGCACTTATAAATCATTGCAGATTGTGCCTGTTGTCAATTGCCAAGTAAGTTAAGGCCATGCAAGTACCTCCTATGGCTGCTCAAGGATAGGGTGGGGATCAGTCAGCATGTGGCTAGGAATTGCATTATGCATCAGTTGTTTTGTGTATTATTGTGTTAGTAGTAGTACTATTATCATTATTTTCTTTTTCTCCTCTTTTCTAATAAACTGTCTATCTCAACCCACAGGCGTCTTTTTCCTGATTCTCTCCCCCATCCCAGAGAGGGACAGGCGAGGGTGAGCGAATGGCTGTGTGGTGCTTAGCTGCTGGCCAGGTTAAACCACAACAGTTACACATAGAACTAAGAAACTTTTTGTCTGATGTGTAAAGCCTCTGATGGATGTAGGAATTTTTCCTAACAGATCCGTCACAATATTTCACATACACTCGGAGACTGAAATCCTGAATAAGACCTCCCATGGAAGAACAAGAAATCCTTGGGAAAAGGAAGAGGGCACATAGAACTGGGGAGAGATAGTGAGTGAGTAAATGAAAGATCTTTTTTTTCTTTTGCCTTTTTTAGTAATGTCAGTAGTCTGTGTAGTATTGATTCTACTCTGCCATCTATAAACAGTGATTACCTTCTTGAGAATTCTTGTTTTGAGTTTCGATTTTACTTCCTGCTGCAGATCGCGTGGCTTTAATGGACAGAACAACATAGTACTCCTTAGTCCTTATTGTGGAATTTCAAGAAATTAAGGCACTAAGAACCTAACACATTTGACCACCCCATAGTGCTTTTCACTGCGATAAAAAAGTACACTGGGTCTTTGTTTTCATAGCCCTGGGCCCAATGTGGTTGGCACAACTGCAATCGGTGGTGGCATGGAAATACTGCCAGTCACAGAAGGGGATCTGGCACTGTTGAAGAACCAAGGACAGAATACTCAACTCCAACACTGTCAGAAGCAATTTGAGGAAGCACAAGAGGTACAGTTGTCTAGTATCTGCAAAAGATCACGTCTCATAGGCATTTCATGGGAAGAGGTAAATCTGCAGTACATGCCAACAGCAAAGCATATCTTTGCAGCAATGAGTGGTAAACACACACTGGGCTGTGCTAATAAGGATGGAGGGGAGTGTTTATTCTTATCCAAGGAGGATGTGTGAAACAGTCTTTAATACAGTGCCTATCTTGGACTCCACATTACGAAAAAAAGGCAGTAACAAACCGGAGCAAGTGCAGCAGTCAGCTGCCATGACCATCATGGGGTATGGAGCAGAGAGCATGAGGAGAGATTGAGAGATCTGACTGGATTCAGAAGTCTTTTCCTTTCTAAATTATTCAGTAAATCTATAATTTGAATGAAAAGAGATGTGATTAAAAAACAAACAAAAAAACTACTACCACCAGAGAAAAAACAGCTCTTGGGGACAAGTGAAGGAACTCAGTATGTATGCACGTTAGAATTTTATTTCTGATTAGAAGTTTATTTAGGCAGGTATTTTCTGAACATATACACTTCCTGTGCTTTAGTTCGCATTGCAGAGCCATCTGAAAACATGTAAATGATACTATTTTTGGATGACACTAAATGATACATAAGCCTTCTGCACATTAATTGCTAATGAGCATTCATTTAGCTCACATTGCAAGTCCAGATCTAACCTGGAATAATACTTTAAAATTGCATCCAAGGTATATATTGGGTTCTCACAACAACTACATGCTAAATCAAACCGTATTGCTTTCTGGCATTTGCAAATTTAGTCTAGACATAGCTTTAGATATTCAGCGATTTAGTAAGTCATAACTAATTGGTCAGTTCTATACAGTCAGCCAGGAAAAGAATCAAAAATCACATAATGGATGTGATTACAAAGGAAAGAATCAATTCAACATCAAGACTGGGAGTTGGTATGGGTAAACAATTAAAATCCCATTAAGCAGCAGGAACAAACTCCAGCCCAGCTGGGGTATTAGAATAATACTTTTTTTCCTCAATTTAAAGCTTTAAACAAGGTACACAAAAACCACAGATAGAAAACTGTCCTGGAAAATCAGGACACAGTATAAAATTAAGAATAAAAAGGATTAAAAAAAAAAAAAGATTAAGAAAAATATGCAGATACAGATGCAGGAATAATCTAAAACATGAGTGAAACTAGGACCCAGAATTTCAATTCCTCTTGGAAGAGGAAAATCTCTAGCTACCTATGGACCTGCTTTTAGCTTGTGATTGCAAGCACAGAACTATAGAACGACTAGTAGATGTGAATGCACCTATGGTTGAACAGAAAGAATAAGGAAATAAAACCAGAGAACAGTCACAAGTCCTGTTGTTTAAATTTGAACTGACTTTTGGGGCTAGTCATGGAAAATATAAAGGCCCTCTTCAAAGAACAGCAGTGTAAGGTTAAAGTAGACAACTTGACACTAAAAAAAAGAAAAGCAAAACAGAAGTGTGGTAATTATCAGTCATCAAAAATTGGTAAAGGTCCATTCTGATGGATAATCCCATATTCATTGGTTCTGGATTACTGTGATAAATCTATTTCACTCAATATTTTCTTCCATAAAAAGTAGAGATAACCTTTAATATTCTAGTCATCCTAATGTACACAATTTCTGCTCTATTGATTTAACTGTATTAATAATGCCATTAAGAGAACTGCTTATAAAACTACTTTTTCCGTAATAAAAGCATGGCTTCCATTTAGACTCAGGAACACATCATAGTATGAAGACGTAGTAATAAAAACTTGAATAAGCCTCACATCCAAGAGATGTAAATAAAAATGTGAAAATGATATGTTGTTATATGTTCTTAAATATCAGTGTCTAAATCAGCTCTAACAGGCAAAGTTCCTGGAACTGATCAGTATCTAGGGTTAGGGTTAAGGTAAAATTTAGGATTTAAGGAGTGTGAAATTACAGAATACACCGGATGAGTGGGATTGCAAAGGAGCTGGGGAAAAAAAAAAAAAAAAAAAAAAAAAAACTCATCTACAAAATATTTTGGTTGTTGGCACTTTTTAATGGGATCCCTAGGTGAGGTCAGTATTTGACTTGGGCACTGTCTATTGTTAGTGTTGCAGTTTAAAGAGAGAGAAAGAGCAGAGTCCTTGTGACACTGACTTTTCCGAGTGGCTGCCAAAGCAAGTTGAGGTCAAAATGCTCATAAAGATGCCAAGGGAATCTATTGAAAAGCTGCTCTTTTAAGCACTTTTCTGTAGGAGCCCTAGGTGGGGTGTGCATTGGACCTTGGCACTGTCTAAAGTTAGGGTCAGCATTGGAGAAAGCACAGACTCCCTCTTGTGAGTAGGGTTGTGAAAGGGCTAAAAAAGGTAGTTGAGGTCTACCAAAAGACTTCCGTTGTGAGCACTGACTGTTTCATGGGAACCCCAAGTGGGGCAGGTGTTGGACCTGGGCACTATCTAAGTCTATGGTTAGGGTTTACAGAGAGAGGAATCACAGAGCCTCTTATGTGATTGTTTAAAAAGGCTCTTTGAAACCACAGGGTTGAAGTTCACCAAAATCTATCATTTGCCAATGCTTTTTCATGGCAGCTACAGGTTGGGTGTTTTTAGACCCAAGCCTTCTCTAGGATTAGAATTAGGGTTTTGAGATAGAGTTTGCCAATTCTGAGCCAATAAGTGATACTTGTGCTTTCCTGATAATTATTTCATTTAACATAAAATATGCTATGCAACAGCTCTTGAAGATCAGTAAGGAATTTTGAAAATGGTGCAAAATCCCAGGTCTTTGAAGATGGAATAAGAAGAGGTGCTTCTAGTGCCAGGGCAGATTCCCCTGCAGCTCATGTAAAAGACCATGTTTATGCAGTTTGCTCCCCTGCAAGTACCTCTTCAGAGACGATATGCATGCCGTAGCCCTTGGAGAACCCCATGGTGAAGCAGCTGCACATGGTCTGAAGAAAGCTCTAGCTTGTTGAATGCCCGTTCAGAAGCAGGTTTCCGACAGGCACTACAGAAGACCTCAGAGATGAGCTCTTGCTGTAGCAGGTTAACTGACAGGACTTGTGACCTATATGGGACCTACCTTGGAGCACTCTGGAACTCAAAGAACTTTAACACATTATATAGGCCCATGCTTGAGCAGTTATTGAAGAAGTGCATCTTGTACAAAGTCCATATTAAGTTAGTTCATGAAAGACAGTATCCCTTGGGATGGACTTCATGCTGGAGTCGGCAAATGAATGGACTGTGACTTCCATTCCCCATCACCCTGTGCTAGCTGGAGAGAGAAGGCTTGAGAAGGGTGGTGGGGACAAGGTGTTTTTAGTTTACCTGTATTTCTGCATTGGGTTTCTGTGGCAAGGGCTTGGCAGCAAGGGAGGCTGCAGGGTTGGTTTCTGTGACCCAAGTAGCTGCCCCATGTCGGATCAGAGCTAGTTTCAGCTGACTCCAAAAGGGAACCACCACTGCATGGAGCCAAGCCAATGATCAGCACTGGTTATGCTTCTGGGAGCGAGTATTTAAGAAAGGGAAAAAACTGCTGCGCACAGCAGCAGGGAGAGAGGCATGAGAAAATGTGAGAGAAACAACCCTGAAGAAACCAAGGTCAGTGCAGAAGGAGGGGGAGGAGGTGCTCCAGTTACTGGAGCAAAAGTTCCCCTGTGGTCTGTGGAGAGAACCCTGGTGTAGCAGGCTGTCCCCCTGCAACCCATGGGTCCCACAGTGGAGCAGATCACAGAATCATCTAGGTTAGAAGAGACCTGCAAGATCACCTAGTCCAACCTCTGACCTAACTAACAAGTCCTCCACTAAACCATGTCACTAAGCTCTACATCTGAACGTCTTTTAAAGACCTCCAGGGATGGTGACTCAACCACTTCCCTGGGCAGCCCATTCCAATGCCTAACAACCCTTTCAGTAAAGACGTTTTTCCTAATATCAAACCTAAACTTCCCCGGCACAATTTTAGCCCATTCCCCCTCATCCTGTCACTGTGCATGTGGGAGAGTAGACGAACCCCCACCTCGCTACAGCCTCCTTTAAGGTACCTGTAGAGAGTGATATGGTCACCCCTGAGCCTCCTCTTCTCCAGGCTAAACAACCCCAGCTCCCTCAGCTGCTCTTCATAAGACTTGGTCTCCAGACTCCTTACCAGCTTAATTGCCCTTCTCTCGATATGCTCAAGCACCTTGAGGGTGAGGGGCCCAAAACTGAACACAGTACTTGAGGTTCAGCCTCAGCAGAACTGAGTACAGGGGGACAATCACTTCCCTAGTCCTGCTGGCCACAGTATCTTATGTGTTTTATGCAAGCCAGGATGCTGTTGGCCTTCTTGGCCAACTGAAAACACTGCTAGCTCATATTCAGCCGACTGTCGACCAATATTCCCAGGTCCTTCTCTGCCAGGCAGCTTTCTAACCACACATCTCCCAGCCTGTAGCGCTGTTTGGGGTTGTTGTGCCCCAGGTGCAGGACCCGGCACTTGGCCTTGTTGAACTTCATGCAGTTGGCCTCGGCCCATCGGTCCAGCCTATCCAGGTCTTCCTGCAGAGCCTTCCTACCCTCAAGCAGATCGACACACGCACCTAACTTGGTGTCATCTGCAGACTTACTGAGGGTGCACTCAATCTTCATGCTGCAGTCCATGGAGGAGCCCCTGGTGGAGCAGGTAGAAGTGGCCCGGAGGAGGCTGAGGCCATGGAGAGCCCCCACAGGAGCAGGCCCCAGGCCAGAGCTGCAGCCTGTGGAACAGGGGGCCTGGGGGGGAACTGGGGGCACCTGGCAGCCAGCCAAGGTTAACCTTTGTCAATCTCTCATGGTTTCAGGACAAGTCCACATACCACCTTTTCTGCAAAGGAGCTTAACACCTATTGCTGGTCCTTGGTGTTCTCTGTACAGGTATAGAAAGATAATTCCCGGAGGACTTTGCATACAGGTGTTTTTGTGTGTGACTTCAACCTTGGTTCCACAAGAGAACCATTTTTACACTCAGGAAGCAGCTGCAAAACTCAAAGTACAGATCCAAGGAAAATTTAAACCATAGAGAACACCTCTGGTGCACCACGTCACTAATGTGCTCTTTGCATAAAGGCCAGAAACAAAAATGATTCTCATGCATGTCTAGTTATTACCCATTAATTACCTTTTCCCTACATATTTGTTTAGTAATAAAAAAGTAAAAATATATCTTTGTGCTAAAAGCTTTCTAACAGAATTAACCCAGGAATCTTAATCAAAGGATGGCACTATGACAGTATATTCAATAAAGTTTCAAAAGCCGTGAATGGAGAAATATGCAATTATTTGTTCATTTTTAAAGCATAAATTTAGATTTCTATTTATTTTGGGCATGTTATTAATATTTTTTAACCCTAAATATTGACTGAGAAAACAGAATTTGATGTAGAATTGGTAATTTGGCAGAAATGTAATGAGAAGGGAGCCACCAAAATGCATGCAACAGCAAGTATGACATCCCTGTTTTTGCAAATAGTGAAGTTAGTGGAAGCCCAGGCTAACACCTGTGTAGAACATGGAAGGGACATCAAAAACCCAGAATATGACAACACTGTTGACTTTTTTTGTTCGTTCGTTTGTTGTTTTTTCTTTTTTTTTCTGATTATCCTTCATTTCTTTATTCTCCCACTAGACCAGGTAAAAGAGGGAGGTACAAGAGATGTCTTTGCTGATTTTAACCATCAGGAAATAGATCCCTGGATTTAATTAAAAAGTCTCAGTTCCATTAAAACTTCTTCTATGTTTTTTTTTTTTGTTTGTTTGTTTTGTTTTGTTTTGTTTTTTTGTTTTGTTTTGTTTTCTTCAAAGCTTACAGTGCCGATTTATGTATCAACACTGCATCAACTGCAACCCACAGTTCCTGGGCTCCATCAAAAGAGCAGTAGCCAGCAAGTCGAGGGAGGTGATTGTTCCCCTATACTCTGCCCCTGTGAGGCCCCACTTGAAGTACTGAGTCCAGGTCTGGGGCCCCCTAGGACAAGAAGGATGTTGATCTGTTAGAGCGAATCCAAAGGAGAGCCACAAAGATGATCACGGGGCTGGAACACCTCTCCTACATAGAAAGTCTGGGGGAGCTGAGGCTCTTCAGACTACAGAAGAGAAGACTTCAGGGGGACCTCATTGCAACCTTTCAGTATTTGAAGGGAACTTACCTCGAGTACTCATCTTGAATGCTATGTGCAGTTCTGGGCACCACAGTACATAAAGGACGTGAAACTCTTGGAGAGTATCCAGAGGAGGGCTACAAAGATGATGAAGGGCCTAGAGGGGAAGACGTATGAGGAGCGGCTGAGGTCACTTGGCCTGTTCGGCCTGGAAAAAAGGAGGCTGAGGGGAGACCTCATCATGGTCTACAGATTTCTCACGAGGGGGAGTAGAGGGGCAGGCGCTGCCCCTCTTAGTGACCAGTGATAGGACCCAAGGGAATGGTGTCAAGCTGTGACAGGGGAGGTTCAAGCTGGATATCAGGAAGAGGTTCTTCAGTGAGAGGGTTGTCACGCACTGGAACAGGCTCCCCAGGGAAGTAGTCATGGCACCAAGCCTGGCACAGTTTAAGAAGTGCTTGGACTATGCACTTAGTCCCATGGTCTGAATTTTTGTGTAGACCTGTGCGGTGCCAGGACTTGGACTTGATGATCCTTATGGGTCCCTTCCAACTCAGGGTATCATGCTTCTATGATTCTATGACTCTGTGATTATAAAAAAGATGGGGAGCAACTCTTTATTCAATCGGATAATGACAGGATGAGGGGGAATGGTTTTAAACTAAAAGAGGGGAGATTTAGATTAGAGGTTAGGAGGAAATTTTTCATTCAGAGGGTGGTGAGGCACTGGAACAGGTTGTCCAGAGAGGTTGTGGATGCCCCATCCCTGGAGGTGTTCAAGGCCAGGTTTGATGAGGCCCTAAGCAACCTGATTTAGTGGGTGGCGTCCCTGGCTATGGCAAGGGGGTTGGAACTAGATTATCTTTGAGGTGTCTGCCAACCATGACAACCATTCTATGATTCTATGATTCTGTGATAACACACAATACTACTATTGCTGTCTATAGATGAGAATTGGTTTGATGCAATTCTCATTTGTTTTTGAGATTCTGTCTTCCATCGAACAGGTATAAAACTTTTACTTTTGTAAAGCATTTGCATATACAGAAGATGTGTTTGAACTCTATTTCAGGGCAAACTACTTATACAGTCTAAAATAAAAGGATCAAAAGTAAAAGAAAAGAGAGAAAAGACTGATTGGCTCACGGGGAGGGAAGTTTCCTGTATTTTGTTTTAGGAATTTTTTTTTCTTAATTATAAGATGTATAAGGACATTAAGAAATACAGAAGACAAGAACTGGATCAAATCAGTTCTCAGTTAGGAGCCTCTCTAGTTCATACCTGAAAGTGATTTGATGTCTTGCTTCATTTTCTCTCATCTGTTACATATTCAGACAGCTCTAACAAATTTTTCAGAAGGTACTCTCATTATGTCATGAAATATGTTTTTTTTTTTTTTTTTTTTTTTTCTTGTAATATATTTAAGAATTATTATGCACTTAGGTAACTTTGTTTTATGGTAACTTCCTATTATGCAATTTGTAACACATCAGATAAGGAATGTTAGAAACATCTGGACCTCTCCCTCACGTTAAGAAATATATTCTGCTTTCAAAACCTGTATGGAATTCATTAAATATCTCAATTTACAGGACAGTCCTATTACTCTTTAGTCTCTAAACAGAAGTTATAGCCTGAAAAAGACATTTAGTTACTAGAATTGCACACTGCAGTTCCATATCACTCAATTTCAAAAGCCACCAGGTATAAATGTCTGTTACCTATCCCTAGCCCTAGTCCTTAAGCAAAGATATATGGCAGCGTTTTCAGGTAAAGCTTGATAGTGGTATTAATTAGTAACGACACTACTTCAGGTGAGTCAGCAAGTAGTGAATAAATGATTCATTGATCTAACAATTTCATGAAATCAACAAAAAATCTCATACTTTGACCTGACATTTCCCAAGCTGCCACAAAGAACCTACAGTATCACTGCAATGTTTCTGAATAAATGTAAGGTGGAAAACAAGTAGCAAGGTATTCCTACCACAGTCATGACTAAGTGATGAAAGAAGCATTGACTGCTGTAAACTACCAGTCTGCCTTTATCAATTACTTGCCTGCCCAGGGGAAATCAGTTCTGCATTTCTAATACCATTGAAGTTTACCAAATGAAAAATAGAAAAAGTGTAAAACACTGAAGTTTGTCATCATTGCTGATTTATCATCTTGTGTGTTTTTCATAGAACTGAAAAATATATATATACATATATATTCTCTAGGATGGTTAACTTTGTAAGCAATTGTTCTTTGGCACTGTAAATGATTTGTTGTTGTTGTTGTTTTGAAACGTAAATAGAAAAAGCATTCTTAATAGTCATGATGAACCCATGCCTGGGTTCATTTTGGTTAAATTATTTCATACTGTATTACAATGCTTTAGTTTAAAACGCGTTTATCCTGGGGGGATGGGATGAATAGATATGTTCACAGACAGCTACTGAACTTCAAAGCCTTTAGTAGTCTAAACTGAAACATGGTAGTTAAGAACTTAGGTTGTAAACTGCACTAGTTTTCAGTTTGTCTGCTTCTGCTAAAAGGATATTCATCTCTGGGCTAGCACACTGTTTTGCCTGAATAGTGCCTCACTAAATCCACATGGGCTTATCCCCTCCAACTGGTTTAACTGTTAGACATCCCCAGGATTTGCAACATTTGTTTAGGTTGCTCATTGTGCTCAGACCTGCTATCTAACATTTTTATGGTAGTCTGTGCCTTTAAATGGGTTTCACTGAAGACCTTTCAATAAACACATAATTGACTTTTGGAATGTTGGCCTGATTTAGGGACAAAAAAAAAATAATTCATTTTGAGTAGCTCAGTGCAACTCAGTTTTGGGAAGAGAGAATCAGTTGGCTTTATTGCTATCATAAAGATGAACACTTTGGTGATCACCAATTTAATGTTTTGCTTTGTTTTATTTTTCAGGGTGTAAGTACTACTTTATATTGCACATAGGGATACATTGCCTTTAAATTGTAACATCATGGAACAATTAAAGAGAAAAAGTCTCTATATTGATAATCTGTTTCCTAATCATTCAGTTTTTCTGACTGAAACTGCAAACAGTGTGTGAAAGAATACACTAGGGAAGAATGCATAGAAGGCAATAGGAATAAATACATCCATTACACTTTCTGAACACTTCAATAGTTCTAGAATTTGTCACAAAGTAGGACTGAATTAAAATGATAAATACAAAAGAATAAGACAAGCATGCAATATGGAAGAATTCTGGCCTTCTCTTGTGTCTTGATCTTACACTAGGGTTTGTTTTCTAGGCATTATTTTTCACATAATGCTAACTGTTTAACAAGTAGAGCCAGACCAAATTCATGTCATATATACTGTGGAGGAATCATGGAAACAGAATTTGATAAGTAATTTAGAATATCAGAAAGCAACCTCTTTGATGGGTTTTCAGGTATGTAGGGTCATCATAGATTTGAAGTCTGAATCTGTCTGACACTAATTGTTTGTTCTTATTGTACACCGACTACATGTCAAGTTGCCTAAATTCTCATCAGCTTGTTGATCTTAAACTTGGGCTGTTTATGTAGGTTAAATGAATATACCTTATTTAAAAAGACAAGAATTTATTGCAAGTCTAAGTGAAACGGTCTAATTAAACAGTTGTTTTCAGCCCAGATTTAACTATTACAGAAAGAGAAAAAAAAAAATATATTACTATTACATAAAACGTGCCAACCATATCACAGTTAAAAGTGTTATGCACACTTGTTGGAAATTCCCATTGCACCTCTGAGATCTCAACTTCAGATAATCTCAGTCTTGGGGAATTTTGCGTTGGGTGATCCAAAGTCCTTTCTGGAAGAATTTGATGTTGACAATGAAGATTTCTTCCTCTTCATCCTGGGATCTACTCAGGATTGTTTTTCTACATTTTCTACTACACATTAGAAATTACTCTTTCTTCACTGCTATGTAATTCCATGATTCAACCCCAAATTTGGTATATATGGTATATATTACATGTTAGCTACTTATTCATTGTTATCCCTGAAATGGTTATTCCTAAGTCCCAGGGATGCAATCATTCAATAACTGATATTGAACCACTGGTAAATTATTTATAGCTTTAAGTAGTCTGGTAACTTTTTGTGCCTGCACTTTTAAGACCTCTGCTATAATCTCCTTTACTCCTCTACACTGCATTTTTATTCTACGGTCATAAACAGTTCATTCCACACATCATAACCACCTGCTATTGCTGCCTGTTGTTTACAAAGAGTACACATAACAATAGATGTCATACCATGCAATCAATCAAAGCTAAGCAAAAGCTAAAGGAAATGAGGTAACAGTCACCTTGTTAGGACAGCTGTTAAAACTAAAGAAGCTTAAAGAAACTTCCATGTAGTCCAAGTCCAGGTAAAGTCTCACAAGCCCTAAGGTTGTCATTGTTAGCATAACACAAAACTTGTGGGCTGTTGCTGTAAAAGCTGCACCATATTCAGTAAGCTACAAGTCTAGTCTCTCTCTCTCTCTCTTTTTTTTTTTTTTTCTGTTACATGTTAATATGTTTATCTCATACCAGGAAATGGCAGTGCTCTAGGAAGCACTTAGGCTGTTGCCTAAATTTCACAATTAAGATTTCAAATATGAAGTTTGAAAGAACTCTGCAAATTTTCACCATGTTATTATAGGGGCTGATATGAAAATTTTTGCATAGGAGTGCTATTGCCATACAGAAAGGCATGTTTATAGTAAAGGGCCTTTTTTATATTCAAATCAATTAGTAACAAATATTGATGTAAGAATATTTTTACCTTACTAGTTAGTTATCATTTGAACATAACTATATATGCAAGATCATAAGTATTTGCTCACAGGTTTCAAACTTAAAGTACATGGGTACTCTATAACCCCAAAAGTAGAAACTCCCCTCAGAGGATTGCACTTGTAGCTAGAACAGCAGTGGTATCACACCAGTGTTGTGTCTGCTGCTGAGAAGTGCTGGCACAGCATCAGGACTCTCTCTAACCCTCCTAGGGGGTGGGCAAAAAAGTGAGAAAGAAACATCACCAGGGCAGCTGACCTAAACCAACCAAAGGGATATTCCATACCATATGATGTCACACTCAGCAATAAAAGGTGGAAAAAGGAAGAAGAGGGGAGCGGTGGGCTCTTGTTGAGAAAACATCTGTCTTCCTGAACACTAGCTATATGCGTTGAGGCCCTGCTTCAAGGACGTGGCCAAGCATTGCTCATTTGTGGGAAATAGAGAGTAATTTCTTTCCTCTACACTTCCACACAGCCTTTACTTTTTTTTTTTTTTCCCCCTTTTTTCCCTTTAGTTAAATTGTTTAATTAATAATAATATTTCCTTAATAATTATTTTTTCCCTTTAATTAAGTTATTCTTACCTCAACCTGTGAGTTGTTCTTTCATTTACTTCTTCCCCTCCTCTTCTAAGGAGGGGGAGTGAGAGAGCAGTTTTGGTGGAGTTCAGCTGCCTAGCATGGTAAAACCACCACAATATCAGACCTTTTACTGTGTTGAACGGCAAACGCTGTATAGGTTTCTTGGAAGAAGTATTTCACCTCTACAAGGAATACAAATAGTAAGTCCAGAAAGTGAACAAACAATGAAAATATGGCAAAATTCAACTCTTAGTAAAGGATGGCAACTACAAATTCAGCTATAGAGGTCCCGTGAAAGGAAAACGTAAAAAGGGAACTATATCAAAGAGGTGAAAATGCCCTAGAGGTATCCTGGGATTACAGATTTAGCAGCTGTACTGGGTGTTGGTGTCCTGGTGCTGGCAGGAGGGGCAGCCTCTGTGAGGAGAGGTTGCCCTTTGACAGACACAGATGGTGCCAGGTGGCTCCAATGAGCAATACTGAAGGGCACTGCTGAGTTTGGCCACCAAGGCGGTGGAACCTCTGGGGAAACAAACTGAAGAAAGAGGAAAACAAAGAAACAAACAAACAAAAAAAACACCACCAACAAAGCTCATTGGAGTAAGAGTAGAGAAGGGATGAAAATCTGAGATACAGCTGAGGAAACATCAATGTCAGAGAAGAAGGAGCTGAAGGAGATTCCCTTGCAGCCTGCAGAGAGTACTACAGGAGAGCAGCTATCCATGCTGCAGCTTGCAGAGTACCCCACCCCAGAGCAGAGCAGATAAAAAGGACGCAGAGGAAGGAGCACCACAGAGAAACTACCATGTACTAACTGCCACCACACCACACCACACCACACCACACCACACCACACCACACCACA
>NC_048894.1:130153742-130154940 GCF_011077185.1 Oxyura jamaicensis | reverse complement strand
CCACACCACACCACACCACACCACACCACACCACACCACACCACACCCATTGCTCTCTGCTGCTCAGGGTGGAGTAGAGGAATCAGGAATGAAGCTAGGCCTGGGAAAGGTAAAAAGAAAGGTATTGCTTTAATGTATGTCTTTTTGTTTCCCTCTGGCTAAATTATTATTTATTCATTTATTTTTTTTTTTGTTTTTAATTGGCAGGAAGTTACATATTGAGTCTGTTTTGCCCACAACAGTGCCATAACTGGAAAATGACCTGCCTGTCTCAACGTGACCCACAATCTTTCTTGCTTGGGTCATTCCTATTTTCTTTCTCTGTTCTTCTGAGTCAGAGACTATGCAGGCAGCTGGGTGGGAGCTGTTAACCATGATTCTGTTAACCATCAGAGAGGTGAAGGAAATTTAATGTTACTCCATTTTCTCTTGCTCAGGTTAATGAACATGAGAAAATCAATGCTGTAATAAAACAGGTAATAAGGGTAATAAAGTAATGGCATAGTTTTGTGATGGGAGAAAATGAATATATAAAGATGGCCCAAAACATTCTGGCTAGGATTAAGGTACATAAGCAGAAGGACTAGTTATAATGATTTTGTTAGGAATGGTAAACATAGCTGAAGATTTAAATTTATTGTTAGCTGGTGAACATTAGGATCATAGAATAGAAGCATATAATCATTTAGAGTGGAAAAGACCTCTAAAATCATATGTTCCAACCTTTAACTTAGCACTACCAAGTCCACCATTAAATCATGAAAAGTGTAAGGTATGTCTAATGTCTTGTTTTCCATTAATCATGATACTGAAAAGCAGATGAATATCTGAATTAAAGTTACTTCCGTTCTTAGAATATTGGGAAGGTCCTCATAATAGAAATTATTTATTTTTGAATGTTAGAAACTGTATCAATCAGGAACTTTATGGATATATAAAACACCCATAATTTTATGAACTCTTCCTGCAGAAGAAGTGGTTAAATATGTTTATGAACACATGTTAAGTTGACCTCAAAACATTCTGGCACTACTAAAATTTTCTATGTCTATCTCTGGTGCTTCTATAATTTCACTAAAGAAGTCACACAGTCTGATTTATTTTTGTGCAGGACAAAAAAAAAAAAAAAAAGGGGGAAAATAACACACCCCCAGCGGGGGGGGGGGGGGGGGGGGGGGGGGGGGGGGGGGGGGGGGGG
>NC_048894.1:130127200-130153642 GCF_011077185.1 Oxyura jamaicensis | reverse complement strand
CAGATACCTGTGAAAATTTATATTTGCATACAATTTTCTAAGAAAGCCCCAGTAATTCCATAGCAGATTTTCAGAACAGTCCGGCAGTGCTGGAATTATTGATTATTGTACATGACATCTGCTGTAGACCTGTTGGGTCAGCCCAGTAGACTTCGCAAATGCATTTTGCTCTTCATCTGATAGACAATAGATTCATGTTCTATCCGCAGATGAAGTCAAAACATAATTATAAAGAAATGGGTAGTGAAAGTGATCAGAAAAAAAAACTCTATTCTTGAAAATACCTCAAAAAGTGTATTCTCACCAAAAAAAAAAAAAAAAAAAAAGTAGTACAAATAGGTACTAAAAAAGTCAGAAACCTGAGTGTTTTTTTCTCACTTTTCCCTTGATGTAATTTAATAGTAAAAGTAAAATAAGTAAAATATAACAAAAAAAGACATTTATTCTGCGCTCCATTGTTCAGAGTGCATTGATTCCATAAATTTGAGCACCCTATACAGAACAATTTTAGTCACATTTTAGCTAATTATACTGTGCAGTGTTCTAATGATTGTGCATTTGTGTGAATTACAAGTGGACTTTACTAAGTATTATAAAAATACAAATGAAATAATCCTTAGGCTTTTATTATTCATTCTCACAAGTATATTCAGTTAAATATTTGTGTTATCTGGGCTATGAATGCTTTCTATACTCAATGCAGGAAGGGGAAAGCACCCTGTGTACTCTACCACTATTTTCTGAACTAATTTAAGAATAGGTTTCTGTCTGGTTATTTTAACATAAATACATTCATGGTGGTACAACAGCCTTATTTCATCTTTTCAAATAAAAACAAATTACAAAATATCTTAGTCCAAGTTGCTGTGTTGTAGATTGAATGGAAAAATGTGCTCTAAAAATACTAAGAACTCAGTCACTGGTGACTTGCACTGTTCTTAAAAATCATCTATAATGTTTTACTGTGATTTATGTAAAGATAGCATACACATGACCAATAAAAGAAAAGCACATCCTTTTCATCTTCAGAATATTTCTTATAATCACAAAAATTGTTTTCAGAATTACTTTAATACTCACACTGGAATGGAGCATCTGCCTAAGCAGATATAGAATAAGACACCAAGTTCAGCTGGTATAATAACCCTTTAGAATCCTTGTAGTTTATAGAAATAATCTGCAATTCCTTTTGGCTTTACTAAAATTGAAATTCTGCTTTTAATTCTTACAATCATAGACTCACAGAATTGGAAAATATCCTGAGTTGGAAAGGATCCACGAGGATTACTGAGAACAATTCTTGACTCCACACAGGGCTACCTTTGAGTTAAACCATGTGTCTATGATCATTGTCCAAATGCTGTTTGGGCTTGAGGTAATGGTAATCCACAGCCACTACTCATATATCATGCTCTCTAGTGTTTTGTTTTTTTTTTTTTCTCTCACCATCTTTGTTGCCCTCCTTTGAACACATTCAAATATTTTGTTATCCTTATATTGTGGAGCCCAAGACTGCACAATAGAATCAAGAGAGGATACTGCTGATCACAGTTAATGATTTGCTGGGAATGAAATAGCTAGTGATCGTACCTCTTAATAGTCATTCTTTAGCAGAGGCTAGAAATATATATCCTGAATTCTGCATACAAGCTTTGTAAATGATGATGAGACTGACCTGAGCCATGTTTAAAAAACATTGAAATTCCCAGACAAAAAAGATATTTCAAAACTATAAATTGAGGTTTTTAGACTAAACTATATATAACTATAACATATTAAAGTTATATTACTTTTGCAAAGTCATTCTCACTTATGTAACATGCTGTATACATATGTATACATATGTATGTATGTATACATACATATAGATTTTTTCATATATTACAATATATTAATTTCACTTTAAGTGAGACATTTTGTAAAAAGTAGTAATTTATGTTTTCAATTTTTCATTGAATAGACTATTATTCAATCAGTTCTGCTTACAAGACAGGACATCAACAGGTAACTACAGAATATTTGATGATATTAAGACTGTATTTTTTGTTCAGGCCTCTTGAATGTTTGATAATAGTAAGATTAAATTTCTTGTTAAGGCATTTTGTACTGATGAGCTGAGGCCGAGATCTACCCTTTTCAACCAGAAGACATTTCAGTTTCATTAAATTGCTGAATCCATTCTGATACAAGGAGGGATTATTTTTCAAATAACTTTCATAGGTTTTACCTGTGATATCCTTTTTAATGAAAAACTCCAAAATGGAAATTATCAACCCTGATTTTTTTTTTTTTTATGTAAAGTTCTAATTTATTCTGAGAATTTTCATGTGACGGGAAAAAATAAAACCAAAACTGCACTATTTTCTGTAGTAAAACAGCTTTTAAAAAGTTTGACTCAATCCTGTCTGCTACTACGATATTCATGTTCATTCTAGTAAAGTTATGCATCTCCCTGAGGTTTATATTCTATCCATCTTACATTGCTGAATCCATTTAATCACAAAAACAAGGCTTAGTTTTTGCCATCAGTTTTAATTTACAGGCACTTTTCAAAGCCTCCTGCTCTCAGATCAGCCCTATTCATTTTCTACTTGTTTTATTCTTGAAATTGTATGTGTGATACCTTAAGCTTTTTAATGTTAAATTTCATTTGTCATGTGTGAAGCCAATTATACAGTTGACTCTTATCTATCTGAACTCCTTTTGATGCATGCAGTCTTTGCTAACTACTTCCTCAAAGTTCTGAATAATCAGAAAATTCCGCAAGTTGTTGCCTGGTTTTTCTGCCAGGAAATTTATACATAATTAGAGGATTTGAGCAATGATTTTCTATCATGTGTTTGACATATTTCTTACACGTACCACTACCTACTTGGATCTTCAGTAATGAACAGTGCAACTTCCCATTTGTGCCAAAAAAATATAGTCTTCATATGATATTTTTAAAATCAGCTTTTCTTCCTTTGTCCCTTTTCACTCTGGCTGCCAAAGCAAAGCAAAACATGTTCCTATAATTTACCAAAGGATTAAGAAAATCCCAGTAAATGTTCTCATCTCAGCTACCATTGTCATCATTTCTTATCTCTTTCAAAGAGGTAAAGAGGTTGGTTAGGCAATATGTTCCTTTTTCTATATTCATTTGGGAGATCTTCTGTTATCTCATTACTGCACAGGTGTTCTTTTGTGCTATTGCTCAATATACCTTATTAGTTTGCTTACTCTAGAGAAAAAATGCCCTAGTTTAAAAAAATGGTAGAGGTTAACATGGATGAAAAATGAAATAAAAAATGCAAGACCTAGTAAAAAAAATGAGTTTCTGTAAAACCCTCAATTTGTCCCTGGTTTGCAATGACATTTTTTTTTTCCCCTGTGATTCTAAACTAGCAGGACTAATCAAATAGTGTGTAGGAGAGTAATAGCCACTAAAGTCAAATGACCCACACTGGACAAAAAACTACTTATAGGTACTCATATTTTGTTTCCACATTCTGACTTGTGTATAAAATAGAGCATATGATCTGTGCACCAAACTAAACCTGCTACCACTCTTTTAAAACCTTGAGCTATTCTACTGATCTAAACCTGCAAACTTGAGTTTCAGTTTACTGAGAACTGAAACGGGAAGGAGAAAGAGTCTGCATAGCAAGAATTGCCTGCAACTTCCACTGTAAAGACAGGCTCTGAATGGAATTTTCTATATTACGAAGTTTGACTATACAGTTCTTAGATCTTATTAAGTAAAGGCTAGATGTGCAAGAGCCATGTGACGAATTTAATGGTAAATGCAGTATATATGTTATTTTGACAACAAAAATATCATATGATGAGGAAAGATTCACTTAAAAATAAAAATTAAAAAAAAAAAAAAAAAACTACTTTACAGAAAGTGAGTTGAACTTGTCACTGCTTTCCAATATTGATGAACAAATGCATGAGTATGCTATTACCACCATAGGGATTGAATAATCCCTGAGAAATGGTTCAGCCAAACCTAAATCTCTCTTTACCAACAATGAATTTGTAGTCTGATTGGAAATAATATAATATTTGAAAATACTTCAAAGGGGAATAATTCATTAGACATATTACTCCAGCTTGTTTTGTACTGTTTTCCCTCTCTTTTTATTTCTTCTTTCTTACTATTTACAATACGTGATTACATTGATTTAATTACATATTATGGTAAATTTTGTACAAACTTGGAATCTCAGTTTAAAGGGCCTTTGGATAATTATATAACACAGATAATGATATATATCATAAAAATCATTATAACATGGCTGTACATGAACTGGCTTTTTTGCCATTTTCTGTTATGTTTCTAGTCATACAAATATACAACTTTTAGACCAGCAAAGCTCACTTTTAGTGTGTAGAATTGTTGTGGTTTAACCCGGCCAGCAGCTAAACACTACACAGCTGTTCGCTCACCCTCCCCTCTCCCTCTCTGGAATGGGGCAGAGAAATGAGAAAAACTGAAGCCTGTGGGTTGAGATAGAGACAGTTTATTAGGACAGAAAATAAAATAATAATATGTACAAACAAGTGATGCACAATGCAATTGCTCACCACCCGCTGACCGATGCCCAGCCTATCCCTGAGCAGCCGGCCCCCCACCCGGCTAGCCAGCCCTATATATTGTCTAGCAAGATGTCAGATTATATGGAATACCCCTTTGGCCAGTTTGGGTCAGCTCTCCTGAGCTCCTGCTCCCCTCCCAGCTCCTGCTGCACCCCTAGCCTGCCTCCTGGCAGGACAGAGCGAGAAGCTGAAAAGTCCTTGGCTTGGTGTAAGCACTGCTCTGCAACAGTTAAAACATCAGTCTGTTATCAATATTATTCTCATCCTAAATCATAGCACCCTACCAGCTACTGGGAGGAAAATTAACTCTATCCTAACTAAAACCAGGACAAGAGTATATTACTAGCCATAGGGAGGGTCACAGATGGCTATGACTATTACAATATAAGGAGTGGGAAGGCAATAATAAAAATACATTTTACTCTATTGCATTTCAGAAGTTTTCTACAATTTTGAAACTTAAAAAGATAGTTGCTGAGGGAAGTTGTTCTCAGTAAACAAGATTCGTGACTTGTATGTGGGAAAAGAATGATGCAAAAGAAATTAGGGAGAAAAAATGTAAAAGTAGGGGACATTTTTATCAGCTCTACCTTACTCAAATTTTCTAAGAAATTATACAGTTAACTTTGTTTATTGACCTAAAGGATATTGTTATCACTCTGTCAAGATATCATACAATAAATTCAGAAAATTTGAGGGAAACGCATGTTTAGAAAAACATGGTGGTGAAGATATGTCTGCTGATCTCTCCCATCTGGACTTGTGAAATAGGTTTTGGAAATGAGATTTCTATTGAGAGGACTGAACACTCTCAGTAGTGTACTAGTGACATTAATCTACAGATGCTAGAGAAAACAAAGCAATAACTTCAGAAGTGCATGTCAGAGTCACTGTTGAAAGCAATCCTGGGCTGTAAAAAAAAAAAAAAAAGAAAAAAAAAGAAAAAAAAAAAAGAAAAAGAATCAGGGCCTGGGAAGTTTATGAAGCAACTTTTGTTTTCTAATGTTTGTGTATGTTTGTGTCCTTTTATATATATTTTTTTCATACTAATATAAACTAACCTTACTATTCAATCTTAATATGAATTCCGTACTCACAATCATTTCTTCTGAGGTCTCATAAGCCTTCTGTGTTCCCTCCATAACTTTCCTGAGGTAGAGGGGCCCATGTCAGACAAAACTTATGAAAACAGCAAAAGGTTTATTCAGAGGTTATTGGATTATATGAGATATCTGTAATAATTTAGACCAATGGATAAAAAGCAAAGAGAGAGAGGCATCATTGGTGTCTCATCCTAGGGAATAAAGAATAAAAGGGCATTTGTGAAAATTAATGTTCTTCGCGTAATGGAAACAGAGAAGGCTGGAAAAACAAACAGTGACAGCATGGCAGATTGAGCCATATTTAATAATTACTTTCTGAAAATAAAACAAAATGAGAACCAAACAAATACCTAAAAAGAAATTTGGGAAAAAAAAAAAAAAATGTAAGCCATATTACTGTGTTCTCGCTATTTTTGCTCTACTACTACCTTCCTGAAGTACTTTTATAAAGGTAACTATTCAATGTACTAAACAAAAAAGAAAAAAACTACAAGTTATTTTTCCATCATTATTTATTGACCTAGAAGTCTATGCTTATCAGGAATTTTGTTTAACTTGATTAAAGAAACCTCAAAAAAGATTGCCTCTCAAAGAATTTTTAATTTTTTTGTGAAATTGTAAGGTTTTTGTTTGTTTGTTTCTTTCTTTCTTTCTTTCTTTCTTTTTTAACATACATTTTAATAGGAATCTCTCTCCCAGAAGAGACCTCCTGCCATCCAGGAATGTCTATGAAATTCATTTATCTCCATATTGTGGGCAGCTTTTTTTTTTTTTTTTTCCTCCGAAAAAAACATAGAGCCTAAAGGCAAAATATGCTCTACTTTGCATACCATCATTCAACTTCAACACTCACTTAAAAGCTTATTTAGTATTCCCATGTCTCAATAACTGACTAGTTCCCATTCATGGAACCGATGCATTACTGCTTCACTAATATATTAATAAAAAGTTATGTTTCTTCTTTTAAAGATATGACAACAAGTTACCAGAGCTTCCAGTATAATAAAATACATTTTGATGTGTTAAATAGTAAATATTCCCAAAACAAAATCAAACATAGATAAATCAACCATTTCTAGTTTGACTGTGTTTAAAAGATAAAGAATATACCAGCCTAGTAAAATAATATAAAATGAACAATGAAGTTTCTTCTAACTTCAGCTTCCTGACTTTTGACTTCATTGAACATAGTTTTCAACCTTTGCAGGTTGCTGTAGCAACCCATAGCAGCCAGCTGCAGTTTGACTTTCCATCCATGCTAAATTTCACATTTGCAGTAATGGTTTTGTAAATGAATTCCTGACCTTTATCTGAAGAACAATAGGTTCTGCCAAATATTAATACCTGTAGTACCTCGAGATATCCGTGATTCATATAATTTAGTTAGGGTTTGTTTCTGTCTACTAGTAGCATGTGCTCTTTCCTGTATGAATATGTTCTCATGAGGGTCAAAATACAGCGACTAATGTCTAAACTCCTTCACAGAGCCTTAAATTAAGTTTTGTTCCATTTGATTTAATTTATAATCAGTCTGTACTACTATAAAAATTCAAGCGATTGGTCCAAAGGGGCTTGGTGTTACCACTGTTCATATATGTTTGAAGAAAACAAAATATTTTTTCTGGGGTTACTTCTCATTTTATATAATTCTGAGCTCTACTGTGTGTTAATAAATCACCTTTTACCTAAGAGAATTGTGCTTCACAAACTTTGTAATTCCCTTATAATCAATGAGGAGAGTGGGGCACAGGACACTAAGGATCAGTTCTTGAAGGTGTGCTCTGTGCAGCAAATGGAGGGAAATACTCCAACACTCTGTAAAGGGCATTACTTCTGTGAACAGTTGTGCCTTTTCTAGAATGAGGAAGGACTAAATAGTCCATCAATAAAATAAATAAATAAATAAATAAATGTGATTGGTTGAAAAGACAACTAAATCTAGTTTTGCACTCTGCTGCTGCTCCTCAGAAATTACTTTGCCCTCATCTTACCCTGAAACATTGCTGAGGTCTCAGAAGTAAGGTGCCTCTGCACAAGGATAATCTGCTTTTAAAGCCAGGAGTGAAAGTCACATTTAGGAAGCATGTGCTTCATATCAGATAAGACTTCAGGTTGTAGCTTCTACTCCTAATGACTTAGTACTGAAGTCATTCATTTTTTCTTTACAGTTTCTAACACTTTCTCTCATTGTCTTTCATCTTCTACTCCCAGAACCGTTATTGAGGCAAAAATGTTAATTTCTCACAGTGCCATTGCTGCCAGCATGAAGAAAAACAGGCTTGTGGATTACATCTATATTTAAGAGAAATTGCTAGCTTCTGAAATAAAATTTTTATTTGTAGCCATAGTTATTCATATTTCCTCCCTGTTGTGGATTGCTGATGTATGGAGACAATGCTTATTGCTGAGTGAAGCAAATACACCTGGACTGCTAGCAGCTCTAGGGAGTTCATGCTTTATTGACTAGAGAAACTAGATGGGTGCTATTATTTTTTGGCTGTACCTTTTCAATTGATGTAATAGATACCAATTCATTTGCACTTGCTTAAAATGCCTCTGCATTCAAAGAGTTCTGAATTGTATTTATTTTCCGGATTCTTTAGCCCATTTTAAAAATGAACACATTCAGTTTTTATCTTAAACAATGAAAAAATAAATCTCTAAAGTTCTCTAATTCTTAGTGTCCTTTTAATATATAGTAAAACATACTGAGTTTTTTAAAAAATATTTCCACTAAGAATAAGATGATAATAACTTTCATTAATATGGAAAAAAAAAAAACAACACTCTTTAGAATAAAACATATTTTAATATTGAGTACTTCTGGCTTTATGTATAAAAAATGTTATCACTACTAAATATGCTTGCTTTTAAATTGCAGTCACCTAAACTTTCAGAAAGACATAAATTATTCTAACGGTACATTTAATTTCTTAGTAACAGATTGATTTATTGATTGATTGATTAATTCTATCAGGAGAGTATTTCACTCTAAAAAGACTAAAGAGCAGGAAACGGCTGATTTTGCCTTCCTCTACTGCAAACCATCATAATACCTCATGTAGAAAAGTGTAATTTCCTGACTTTTGCAGTTTTAACAATGGATTCCTAGGAAGAAATAGGGAAAATAAGTTAATTTAGAAACCATAAGATAACCATAAGATTATGATACGCTGATTCTTTTAAAGATGGGATAAAAATAGGTGTTAACAGAGTGAAATGGAGAGAAAGCAATTTAAGAAGCAATTGTTTACTGTCTATTCAAGTCATAGGACTTTATGGAAACTATATAAAAGTTACTGTTCTTCAAAAGATAAGTATACCCTTATTTTGATGCCAGCTGTTTCATGGGATAATTTCCTTATGACATAAAACCTATATTGTTTTTCTCTGTTTTTGTTTTTCTCATTAGTGTTATTATAACATTAGCGAAGTCTGAGAAAGTGAAAAGAACTAAAAATATTTGGAGTTAAATATTGTCTTCAGCAACACTTGTAGAATATATAAGGGTGTTGATTTTTTTTAATGCTTGTTTTTCCAACAGATGTTTCTATTTCTAATTTCTATGTTCTTGCAAATTTGTTTTATTACAGAGATTTAAAACTGAATACATTGATAACAGTAGATTTTTATTTAAACTATAAACTCAATGTAAAATGTGAAAAAAAAAATGCTTCTGAATGGAAAGCAGGGCATTTTGTTATGAGCAGATTTAAACGTACATAAATGTCATTTTTTGTTAATATGTATTCCATTGACTGATTGATGCTGGAAATAAATGTGATATTTTCAGTGTTACATTTGAGGGCTTTAATCTCCACTAAATCATTTTTTTCCTAGGTGTCAACTCCAAGACAATGATTAATTACATACTAATAAAGTTCACTTAGGCAGTCTAAAACTAAAATGTCATTTCTATTGGGTATGAATAATTTTCAGCTAAATAGAGCCTTGAATCAGCACCATGATGTTCTTTGTTTAAGGACTGTATTTTTAAAATGTTTTAATACAGCTGAAAGTGGAAAAAAAAATATAGATGTGAGGTATCTACATCATAAAGTGATGTTTTTGTTGGCTGATTCTCCTTTTAGTCTTAGAAATAAATTAACTATTATCAATCATTAAGTATAATCAGGTTTACAAATTGGTCTACAGATCTGTTAGCCAATCAAAAAATGAGAGCACTAATTCCTGTCCCCATACTAATACATAAATTCTCTTGTCTAGTTTCATACCTAGCATGAAAATGGAAAACAAAAATCAGACTCTAATATTGTTACTTAACTGAAAACATTAACAGCTGCAGACAGTGAGCAACGGCAATCTGTGCCCCAAAGAACTTAAAATCTTAAAGATAAAAACAAGGATGTCAAGAAGACACACTGAAAAATCTGGGGAATAAATTCACTGGACAGTTTTAAAGCTAATATTAGTATCCTTCTGTATATTTCAATGGAAGTGAGTTTTCATAAAGAAAGTTAACAGTGAAAGAATGTTACCTGATAAACAGATACTGTAGGTTTAGGCACCAGAAAAAAAAAAAATAAAATAAAATAAAAAGATAAAAAAATGAAAGAAAGGCAAAAAGATGAAGACAAAAGAACAAGAGAAGAAAAAGTCTATTTTGAGGTTCTTGTTAAGTTGTACAGAAGGTTAAAGGAGAAAATTAATCACATGATGTGGTGGTTTCACACTGATGGCTAGCTAAACACCCCACTGTTCTCTTACTCCCATTCCTCAAAGAAAAAAGGTGAGAAAATACAATGAAAAATGAGTCTCAAGGATTGAGATATGGACAGGGAGATCACTCACCGATTACTGTCATGGGCAAAACAGACTCAGCATAGGGAGATTAATAGAATTTATGGACTATCGTCAGCTACAATTGTCAGCTTTTATATCATTTCTTCTACTTTGTTCTACTACTCAGCTAAGTGGTTGTGTTTTTTTTTTTTTTTTTGTTCATTTTGTTTGTTTGTTTGTTTGTTTTGGTTTGGTTTGTTTTCCACTTTATGTTTTTGTGTATTTAGTGACTTTTCACAGAATCACAGGATGGTTGAGTTTAGAAGGGACCTCTGGAGAATATCTGGTCCAAGCCTCCTGCTCAGTCAGAGTCACCTGGTGTGGGTTGTTCCGGACTATGTCCAGACAGAAAATCTCCAGGCTTAAAGACTCCACAGCTTCTCTGCAAAACCTGTGCCAATGCTCAGTCCCCCTTACAGTGAAAAAGTCTTTCTTAATGTTCAGACATAACTTCCTGTTTTTACTTTGTGCCTATTACCTCTTGTTCTGTCACTGGGCACCACTGGAAAGAGTCTGACTCTTTTCTGTTTACACCCTCCTTTCCAGTATTGATACACATTGATAACATCCTCCCTGAGTCTTCTCCAGGCTGAACAGTCCCAGCTGTCTCAGCCTTTTCTCATAGGAGAGTTGTTCCAGTACTTTAATTGTGACCCTTTGTTGGACTCTCTCTGGTAGCTCCATGTCTCTCTTGTATTGTGGAGTCCCAAACTGGACATAGCACTCCAGGTGTGGCCTCACCAGTGCTGAACAGAGGGTGTTGTAGTTTAACCTGGCAGACAACTAAACACCACACAGATGTTTGCTCTCCCCCCACAGCCCTCACAGTGGAATGGGGGAGAAAAATGAAAAGAATGTACAAGAACTTGTGAAAACTGAGAAAAGGACAGTTTAACAAAAAAGAAAATAAATAAATAAATAAATAAATAAACAGGGCAAGTGATGAACAGTGCAATTGCTTACCACTCATCCACTGATGCCTAGCCCGTCCCCAAGCAATGGCAGACCACCTAGCCAACTCCCCCAGTTTCATTGTTCAGCATTTCACCATATGTTATGTATTATTGGAGTATGCCTTTGGCCAGTTTGGGTCAGCTGTCCTTGCTTTGTCCCCTCCCAGCTTCTTGGGCACACCCAGCCTCTGCAGGGCAGTATAAATAGACAAAAGTCCTTGACTTAGTATAACCACTGCTCAACAACTAAAACATTGGTGTGTAACCAACATTATTCTCATCCTAAATCCAAAACACAGCATCATACCAGCTACTAGGAAGAAAATTAAATCTATCCCAGCAGAAACCATGACAGAGGGAAAGGATAACCTTCATTGATCACTGGCAATGCTTTGCCTGATGCAGCTCAGAATACTTTTAGTCTTCTTAGTGGCAAGGGCCCTTAGTGGCTGACTAATGTCCAGCTTGGTGTCCAGCAGGATCCCCTAGGTCTTTTTCTGCCAGGCTGATTTCCTGACAGGTGGCTCCCAGCATGTATTGGTGCATAGGCTTGTTCCTCCCCAGGTGTAGAGCTTCTTTTTTTCTCCTTGTTGAACTTTGAGGTTACTGTCAGACAATTTCTCCAGCCTGGTGAGGTCCTTCTTGATGTCAGCACTAATCTTTGGTGTATCAGCCACATCTCCTTTTTTCATGGTTTCCTTTCAATTATTCTCTGAATTTTTCTAGACATTTAATGTTGTCTCATTTTACATTTCTAAATACCTTTTTCCCTTCCCTTCCCTTCCCTTCCCTTCCCTTCCCTTCCCTTCCCTTCCTTCATCATTTTGCTGGAATGCCCCAAATTTGGCATGTTTCAGAAACCCATATTAATAACAAATTCTGTTCACTAAATGAAGGAACGAAAATCTGGACTGAAAGGCATGAATGGTATGCCTGCATTTATGCAGCACATCTTTTAATTTCTCTGTGTTCCTTTTATTTCCATTAGTTCAAGACTATGTTTTATTACCTGTAAGAATTTTGTATTTTACTCTTCAATCATAGGCAGTTGTGGATACAACTTTACTACATTCTGCAAAGGACACATATTAAACTAACCCATTGTCAGTACCATAAATACAGCAGAAACTATTAATATGTGGAATGTTATCCATAAATATTTATATATATATATATTACAAAAGGTTCATAATTTAAATAATACAATAAGCAGACATGGATTATTGTTTTGGTACTGAAAAAGTAGCTTATTGTCTCTAGATATCTTCACAATAGAATAAGGAATGTACTCTTTAATGTTTTCACAATCAGAATGCATATCTAAAAGTTTTACTTACCTGAATGAAAATGTATTTCCTACAAAAAGGATGTATTTTACTTCCCCGAGACAACACTGTATAACATTCCATTTAGGAGTGGAACATAAGGATATTACTTCTTGCTGTTAAATTATCATTTAAAAGGCCAAAGTAGTTCAGACGCAATTTGAAGTGCCCTTCCAAGAATGGTCTTTAAATGATCTTCAAATAACTGATTAATTTTAATTAATTTCAAACCTTTAAAATTTTATTGACTTTTATAAATAAAAATTAAACAATAGGGAAAACGTATTTATTTTTTTTCATCATTCTACAGAATTCCAGAAAATAAATCTAACACAGAGAAAATTAATAAAAAAATATTTCCGTATCAGATTCTGATGTAATTCTATGAAACACTCCAGAAAGATTCCTGGTATTGTTCCTGATATCTTCTTCTGGCCAAGTTGTCTTTTTATATAAGCTGATATTTATTTTCCCTTTCCCCTGGATATTTTCAGTGATGTATAGAGTACAACTTTATTCATCCACCTTGATTAAGCCTGCTTAAGATTTGAAGAAAGTTTAAATTACTGAAGCTTATTCAAAGTACAAAGGCTTTTCATTTGCTTTGGAGAAGTGAGGAGATATTTTATTATATATAAGGCTTATATCTGTGCTAGGATTACTAGCATTGCAGTCTTACAAACTACTCAGACTTCAAAATATAGATTGTAAAATGACACTGGGTGGGTTGATCCTAGCCAGCCTCTAAGCCCCTACCCTGTTGCTTACTCAGCACTCCCCATCAGGATGGGGGAGGGAATCAGAAGTGCAAAAGTTATAAAACTCATGAGCCAGGGTAAACACAGTTTAATGGGTTAAATAAAGCTGTGCATGCAAGCAAAGCCAAATAAGGAATTTGCACTAATTCCCATCAGCAGGCAGATGTTTAGCTACTGGGGCTAATGCAGGACCTCAACACACAAAGGAGGTACTTGGGAAAATGAACGACATAGCCTTTAATATCCTTCATTCACCCTCCCTTCCCTTAGTGTCTATTGCTAAGCACAGCACCACAGAATCATAGAATTATTGAATATCCCAAGATAGAAGGGACCCACAATGATCAGCAAGTTCAGTTCCTGACTCTCAGTCCTAGACTACAATAGCAGGCTTCACTCCTCTTGCACTGAAGGATACGCAACTTCATTGCTTCAGACAGCTATCTGGACAAGACAAATGGTGCTTCATATACCTTTCTGCCAGCATTCCTGATAGCAGTTCCACCAAGCTTCTCAGTGTTTTGGATCAGTGTCCTGAACTCCAGAGCAGCCAGAGCACCTCCCTTTCAGAACATTAGCCAAAATTAGATAAAATTAATACTTACTGTGCTAACACCACTACAGGTACAAAAAATAGCAAGTGTCAGAGCTTCAAAAAACTCACGAGGTTCTAGAACCTGACTGCCAGCACAGTCATTACAAAGATGTTCCTGTGTATTAGGTTTATGTGGCAAGGGCTTGGTAGCATTGGGGCTGCAGGGGTAGCCTCTGTGAGCGCAGCCATCTGTGATGTCAGAACAGAGCCATCTCCAGCTGGCTCCAAAAGGGACCGGTGGCTGGCCAGAACCAAGCCTATGGTCTTTGCACCTCTGTGAACGCAGATATAAGAAAGGGAAAAAAATGCTAGGCAACAGCAGCTGGGAAAGAGGTGTGAGCAACAGCCATGCAGACACCAAAGTCAGTGCAGGAGTACGGGGGAGAGGTGCACCAGGTGCCTGAGCACAAGTTCCCCTGCGGCCTGTGGAGAGGCCCCTGGTGGAGCAGGCTGTGCCCCTGCAGCCCATGGGTCCCACATGGAGCAGATCTCCATGCTGCAGCCCATGGAAGAGCCCTTGGTGGAGCAGGTGGATGTGGCCTGGAGGAGGCTGCAGCCCACGGAGAGCCCCCACAGGAGCAGGCGCTGGGCCAGAGCTGCAGCCCGTGGAGGGGAGCCCACGGAGCAGCAGGGGGTCTGCCGCTGGAGCAGTTTGCTCCTGGATGGATGGACCCAGTGGTACAGACCCATGGTGGAGCAGTTCTTGAAGAGCTGCTACCTGTGGGACAGCAGTGGGGGGCCAGAGGGAGGAGGAAGGTGGTTTTAGTTTGCTTTTAGTTTCTCACCGTTCTAGTCTACTAATAGTAGGCAATAAATTCTATGAATCTCCTGATGCTGAGTCTGTTTTACCTGTCATGATAATCGCTGAGTGATCTCCCTGTCTTTATCACAATCCCTGTGCTCTTTCCATCAAGTTTTCTCACCCTTTTTCATTGAGAGGGTTGAGGTGAGAAAGTGGTTGTAGTGGAGTACAGCCACTCAGCAAGGTAAAACCACCACATCCTGTGATATCCAAGGTTAGATATGAGCTCTCTCAACTTCTTGCATATTCCCAGTGTACTTGCTGAGGGTGTTCCCCAGAGGTCCGTATTGCCCATCCTTTTGAATTTCTTTATTGATTATTTGGATGAGGGAATTGAATGTAAATCAGTAAATTTATAGATTACACCAAATTGGGGGGGGGAGTATCAGTCTACCAGAGGGTAGGGAGGCCCTGCAGAGGGACCTGGTCAGGTTGGACTGATGGGCAGAGGCCAATGAGTTCAAGATGGCTAAGTGCTGGATCCTGCACTTTGGTCACAACAACCTACATGCAACACTACAGGCTTGGGGGAGAGTGGCTAGAAAGCTGTGCAGAGGTAAAGGATGTGGGGGTGTTGGTCAATGTTTGTCTGAACATGAGCCAGCCCAGGTGGCCAAGAAGGCCAACGACATCCTGGCTTGTATCAGGAATAGTGTGGCCAACAGGACTAGGGAGGTTATCATCCCCCTGAACTCCACTCTGGTGATGCCACACCTCAAGCACTTGTAGGTGGGTTTATGTGGCAAGGTTTTGGTAGTGGAGGGCTTTGGGGGTGGCTTCTGTGAGAAGAGTCCAAAAGCTGCCCCATGTTAGATAAGTGCCTGTTTCAGCTGACTCCAAAAGGACCCACCACTGCCCAGTGACAAGCCAATAAGTGATGTTGTTTGTGCCTCTATGAGAGCAGATTTAAGAAAGGGAATAAAACTGCTGCACAACAGCAGCCGGGAGAATGAGGAGTGAGAAAAAGCCTTGCAGACACGAAGATCAGTGAAGAAGGAGGGGGAGAACATACTTCAGGTACTGGAGCTGAAGTTCCCAAGCAACCTGTGGAGAGGACCATGGTGGAACTGGCTGTCCCCCTGCAGCCCATGATGTACCATGGTGGAGCAGATCTCTACACTGCAGCCCATGGAGGAGTGCATGGTGAAGAAGGTGGATCTGACCTGAAGGAAGCTGCAGTCTGTGGAGAACCCCAGACTCTGTAGCCTGTGGAGAAGAGCCTACACAGGAGCAGGTGACCTGGCAGGAGCTGCCACCTGTGGGGTACTGACATTAGAGCACTTGGCTCTTGATGGATGGTCCCCATTGTACAGACCCATATTTGGAGCAGTTCTTGAAAAGTTGCTGCCTATGGGCATCCCACGTGGGATCAGTTTGAGAAGGACAGCATCCTGTGGGCGGGACCCCATGGTGGAGCAGGGGCAGAGTAAATGTGAAGGAGCGGTGGAGGCAAAGTGCTGTAGACTGACTGCGACCCCCATTCCCCCATTCCCCTGTGCTGCTTGAGGGGAAGAGGTGGAAGAGGGTTGATGGGGGGAAGATGTTTTTAGTTTGTTTTCTTTGTTTCTCACTTCTCTAGCTTGTTAGTAAGAGGCAATTAATTTCTCTGATCTCCCAACACTGAGCCTGTTTTGCCTGTGACGATAATTGTTGGGTGATCTCCTTGTCCTTATCTCAACTCTTGACCTCTTTTCATCATATTTTCATCCCCTTTTCCTTCAAGGAGTGGGAGTGAGAGAGCTGTTGTGGTGGAGCTCTGCTGCCCAGCTAAGTAAAACCACTACAGTACTGGGTTCAGTTTTGGGCCTCTCGCTACAAGAAAGACATCGAGACCCTGGAACATGTCCAGAGAAGGGCTACAAAGCTGGTGACAGGTCTGCAACACAAGTCCTATGAGGTGTGGCTGAGGGAACTGGGGTTGTTTAGTCTGGAGAAGAGGAGGCTCAGGGGAAACCTTATTGCTCTTTACAACTACTTCAGAGGAAGCTGTGGTGAGCTGGGGGTCGGCCTCTTCTCATGGATAACTTGTGATAGGAGTAGAGGGAATGGCCTCAAGTTGCACCAGGGGAAGTTCAGGTTGGAAATTAGGGGAAATTTCTTCTCAGAAAGAGTAGTCAGGCATTGGAAGAGGTTGCCTATGGAGGTGGTGGAGTCATCATCCCTGTGGGTGTTTAAGGAAAGTTTGGATGTGGTGTTTAGGGACATGGTTTAATAATGGGTAATTTTGATGGCAGGGGAACATTGATCTAGATGATCCTGAAGGCCTTTTCCAACTTTAATGATTCTATGATTCTATCTTATGATTTATTTTTTTGGAAAGGTGTTAAACTGGAACTATCTGCAGCTTGTAATTTTACTAACAAAGTTCAGAAACACATGGTGCTTAGTCCTCAGTTATTTCTACTTCAAGCTCATGAAAACAAAATAAAACAAAACAAAACAATTTTATGACTACAAGTTAACATATCTTGCTTTAAGAGAGAAGGGATAAAACTTTAGGAAGGAAGGCTTAGATTTGTTTAGTCATCAAGAAATACCACCTACACTGTATATTGTCCATATTGCAATTTTAAGCAAGGATAAACAAGGATACCAACACTAGTTAAGGAAAAATAAAAAATAAAAAAAATAAAAATAAAACTATCATAAGTTTCACTTTTCTGTTTACAAATAACAGATTTCCAATAATACTTAACGTCTTCCTCAAAAGAAAAAAGAATGAAAGGGAAAGAATTCCAAGTTTCCTCTAAAATCCCTAGATTTATGCAACCTGCAGATGGGAGTGAATTTCAGAACTTGTAGCATGGAAATATTTGTTGACAATACATTCAACTGAACCACAGAAATAACATCTCCAGTACCTCTGACAGTGTAACTTTTGGCAGTATGGCAAAGGAGGTGAGCAAAGTCCTCATTAACTAAGTAGCTACTTAGCTTAAGGACATTGTATTGTTTCTATTACTAACTATGGATTTTAAAATGAGGCACATTGAACTTCATCTGAACAATACCCACACATAGTGCAGAATTGATATACAATACAGGTATAATGAAAAAATCCATTTTATTGAAAGGGGCACCTCATTTTACACACAGTTCATTTTTTAAGTAGTCTCTGTAAGCTGGAGCATGAGAAGAATATTACTTCAAGACTCAAGTTATTAGCGTGAATATAAACAATTAATGCTCAAGAGAGATAAAGGATGAGAAAGAGAGAACAGTAAGAAATTTAATTTGAAATGGAGAAGAAAAAGAAAGTAGGCATGGAAAAGATGGAAGGGGGGAGGGAGGGGAAGCAACACATTAAGCCAGTGAAGTGAGTGAATTATTCACAAATTACCGATTCTTTTATCTCAAAGATATAATGGGAAAAATAGATATCCTTAAAAATTAATGATGATTTAGCTGAACACAGCAGTTGCCATTAACTTCTACTGTACACCTTGTCATTATTTGAGATAAGCCAAAATGCCATTTCAACATTCAATACAGTTATATTGAGTATCAGTTCTACTTTCCCTTTATAATTTTCACCACTTTTTTATAGTGGGTGTATATACTAAATCTCAAGATCCTGGCAAAGCACTACAATAGTTGCCTATATCTGATGTAAAGAGCTTTGAGACCCCTTTAATAACACCTATATGTAAAAGGTAGGGTATGATTAATCACTACAAGGGAAGTTATGAACCAGACTTGTAAATCAAGACCAGTTGGAATTCATATAACATCAAGCATGTCAGCTTTCCACTATGGCTCATTATATTACTGTTAATTTCTTTTTTAGCACTGTAGGTAAGCATGATACTTCATAAATAAATAAATAAAATGTCAGGAGAGCAAATCATCCTTGTCAAAAATAGTGTACGGTGTCTTAGTGCTTGTTTGAAAGTATGAGAGAAGCTAAGAGAATCTAGAGGAAAAGTTGCTTTCCCATATTTAAAACATGCATTTTGGCAAATAAATAAAATAAAATAAAATAAAATATGTATTAAAAACAGAGTTAACTAAAAGCTTATGCTCTGTAGCCAGCAATAAAAGATAACCTACTCCAAAGATTTCTGGGGGACTTCTTAATGTGCCCATATTCCAATTGTTTTGTTCTGTCTGTGACAGAAAGAAATATCAATGCACTTGATCAAAACTTAAATAATAATATAATAATAATAAAAATTAAAGAAAAAAAAAAAGAAAAGAAAACAGATGTTATGTTATGAATCCTCATTCACAGAGGGAAAAATAGAGCAAATTGAATTATTTAAGACTCTCAGGGTGGTTTTAGTAGTCAAACATTTTGTATAACTTATTTTGATATTGTATGCATATATGTGTCTATATACTAAATTAAGGGCTTCATCTGTATTTTAAAGCTCTAAAAGATTCGTCTTCCAATGGAACTTTTTCAGATTTTTTTTCTGATCTGTTTTCTTTTAAAGAAAGATACTAAGTACTTTTGCAATGCTTTTCCATTTAAATAAAACTTTATGACAAGTAAAAAAAGCTCCAGATATATTTCAATGCTCATTTCTAAAATTTAATTTTGTTTTTTAAAAGTAGTGGTCAAAGCAGAGGAATAAGAATTGCTTTAAGAAAGATAGAGAAATTATTAATTTTCTCATCCATCATAGAGAAAAAATCGAATAATGCTCCAGGACTAGGATGAGTTGAAATAACATTATTAAAATTTAATAGAAATCACAAAACCTGGTTCACTATACTGTACAATATTTTTAGGGGTATAAGCAGAACAGAGTTTCTCCACCCAAAGACTCAGAATAAATTTTTAGACTTTAACAAATTGAATTAAGTATGTGAATAAAATGCCCTGAGTTCTATAAATAAGATCATGGAATGATTATATAGTATATATTTGTAGTTGGGGGAGAGGGGTTCTTTGTTTTTGTTTTGCTTTATTTTGTTTTGTTTTGCAGAAATGAATATATACAGCAACCAGTCTGAAACCTATATGTCCTTCTTGAATTCATAAACCCATTGAATGCTTTAGGCTGGAAGGGAGCTCTGGAGGTTGTCTAATACATCCTCCTGCTCAAAGTCAGGTAATATTAGAGCAGGTTGCCCAGAACCATGTCAGTTAAGCTTTCTCCATCTACAGGGTCTGAACTTCCACAGCCTTTCTAGGCCCTCACCCTAATAACGACTCCTCTGAGGAAAGCTCTTCTACTTCAGCCTCATGGGAATTTCTTTTTCTGCAGCTTCACTCTGCATCTCTGACATCAGTCTGGCTCCAACTTTCCCGTAACTGGGAAATAGAGAACTGAAGATGGCAATGATATTTTCCTTCAGCCTTCTAGTCTTCTGGTAAAAAAAAGTCAGGTCTCCAGCTTTTCCTGCCTTTTTCTTTCTCCCCTTGGGGAGCCCAAAATTGCACACAGTACTTCAGATTCATTATCTCAAGTGTGGAGTAAAGGGGAATAATCACTTCTCTTGGCCTGAGGCCTGTGCTCTTCTTAATGCCACTCAGGTTGTGCTTCCTACCAGAATTATCTGCAAACATTTTAAAGATTTAAGGACACCATAGGCAATGGGACCCTTCAGATTTGCTGAGTCAAAGGGTGCATGTGATTCTGTAAAAGCTCTAGAGATTTGTTGACAGCAAGTTGAACATGAGTCAACAGCGTTCTCTGGCAGCCTAAAGCTAAAAGGGCCACCCAGCTCAGCTCTGTGCAGGTGCAATTTCACCTCAAGCACTGTGTGCATTTTTGGGTGCCACAATATAAGAAGCATATAAAACTATTGGAGAGTATCCAAAGGAGGGCTGCAAAGATGATGAAATGTCTAGAGGGGAAGCTTTATGAGGAGCAGCTGAGGTCACTTGGTGTGTGCAGCCTAGAGAAGAGGAGTCTGAGGTACAGCCCCATGGTGGCCTACAGATTCCTCACAAGGTTAGAACAGAGGGGCAGGCACTGGTCTACTCTTTGGTGCCAGTAATAAGACCCAAGAGAATGGCATGAAGCTGCAACAGGGGAAGTTCAGGCTGGATTTTGGGAAAAGGTGTTTCACTGAGAGGGTGGTCAGGCACTGGAACAGGTTCCCCAGGGAAGTGGTCATGGCACTAAGCCTGACACAAGAAACATTTAAACAAAGCTCTTTGGGGTTGTCCTGTTTGAAGCCAAAAGCTGGATTCGATGATCCTTCTAGGTCCCTTCCAACTTAGGGTATTCTATGATTCTATGATTTAATATGTTTTTGAAAAATTAAAACTGTGTAAGAGAAGTCAGTAAAGCCTGCAAGAACAAAAGCATAGTTAGGCCATTCTGCTTAAATTATTTTTCAACTGTAGTTTAACTATCCTTCTGGAAATCAAATGTTAGAACAAAACCTATGTAAAACATTAGAACAAAACAAAGCAGAAGCAATTTTAGATTAAGGAAATGAGAAGTATGTAAAAATAAATAAATAAATTGGTTTGTTCCATGATAGCCTACAGCTATTTGTCATTGCAAAAGTCTGTTTGAAAGGAAACCTACATTGTTTCTATGTTAGGTTTGTTTTGGTCATCCCCTTTACTAGTTTGTCACTCTCCAAGTGCAGGAAAGTCTGATGTGGTGAGTTCAGTTTTCACTTTTCACTTCAAAAAAATCTATATTGTGTTTGATAAAATCAGAACCAAGCCCTTCCATTTTTTTTTCTTTCTTATTCCTTTCTTTCTCATATTCAACATTTATTTATTTGATAGCCCAGTTACTCTTCTTATTAATGATGTCAAGGTGTGTTAAATGACATATTTTCTTTATTTAGGTGTTTGTTATTTGTTAAGTGGTTAAATATTTCACTATAATTGAATATAGTAGTTGATCAGTGAAAGGAGGTAGTATATTTTCATTAATTCTGCTGTGTTAATTTAGTCCATGATTATTTAAATCAGTGAATTAAGAAGATAAGTAAATGATTAAGTGTATGCAAGGAATTTATCAATTTATATTTGCAAGAAGAAAAACTTCATATAATGGACAATGCTTATAGTGAAGCAATGAATACTGTATATGCCAGTAACATTAACTATTATTGTTCTATATTCTACACATTGGTTTTAGCAGCACTGCACATGAATAATTTCTTCACGTCTTCTTCCTTATTTGTCGAAGTGATTTACTTTGGTGATTGGATATATTTATATGAACATATGAGATATTCAAATAGTGTCATGTTTACTGGTATAGAAAAAAAATAAAATTACATGTATAGAGAGGTATGTGTGGAAGGGTGCTTTGTAACCAGAAAAAAAGAAAAAAAAAAAAAAAAGTAGTTGGTTAGTTGTAGTAGTTGTAACTCAGGGAATAATGATGAAGCAGGAAACTGACTAAATGAACTATCAGGCCTTTCCTGAAAAGCCTTTTAAGATTAGACAAAGCAATGGGAATAAAATGGCTATTATTCTCAAGATTCCCCACAAATGTTCAGCTTTCCTGAAAATATATATATATATTTAAATCTACAAACAAAACAAGGAAAAGCCCCCAAAAGTATTGCAGAATAGCTCCAAGAAAGAATTATGTCAATAAAACATGGACATCCTGAATTCTAATTTCTTAATTATGAAACTGTGGAATTAGGTAGCAATGACTGTTGGCAAATCTTCTCTAGAGATAAATTTATTTGTGTGGATTACAAAGCTCAACAAAAAGTGTTACTCAAAAGCAGTTTGGAAAATTACCATTTATACACTTCCAGAAAATATTCTCTATTATTTTTGTGGGCTTGAAATAAACTTTACAGAGCATTTGTTGTTGTTTTATTTTTTTTCCTTTTGGTAGATCATATTAATATATTTTAAAATATAATAATATTTTAAAATGTTATTAATTAATGGTTTAGAAGCTAAGCTGCAACTTAGCTGATAGAAGGCAGGACTAAGGAATCAGGAGAAAAAAAAAAAAGAGAAAAAAGAAAAAATACAGTTACAAAAAGAATCACAAGAACAAATAAAACAAGAAAAAAAAAAAAAGCCACAACAACAAATGCAACAAATAAAACAGAAGAAAGGCTTTTTTTTATTTATTTTTTTTTTCCAAAATTTATTATTTAATCCAAACTGGTATATCTTTTTTACACACTTAAAATGTATTTCTGTTCCTCAGATCATACAGATCATATAATTTAACTGGAAATAACATGCGGAGATAGATAAAAATCCACTGCTTTTTACCACTCCTAATCATTGTAATTAATGTTTTAAAGTGTTGCTTTTAATTAGGAAACCCATGATACAACTTCCTTCTTAGTTAGATATAAACATATTTGAAACAAGTTCAAAAAATAGTCTAATATGTGATCCATGCTTATTAGTTGTCATTGCCTATAAAGATAATCAAAAAAAAACTCATTCAAATTAATCAAAACTGTACATTTTAAATGAGTTTATTAGATTATATTAAACATTTATGGAGACTCTTTTCTTTCTAAGTAAAATATTCTTTATTTAATTAAACTCACTTTTTTTCCAGGTGAATTACAACTCTTTTAATTTAACTCACTTCTGATTTTGAATGTCTATAGAGGGAGCCACTAGTGTTTAACTAGCTCTCTGGAAATCAAACTTATTAATTGATTTAGATTAATTTCTCTAAGTGTTTCTTTGTAGATAAAACCTAAAGGGAAATATTTTTACAACTGGATGTTGAATTCAAGATGAATAAAGAAAAGTGAAAAGGTTAATAGCTTTGTGAAGATTTAAGTTCCGTTCTACAATTTTGTGGAGTGCTTTCATGCTTCTGTGTTTCTATGTAGTGCTAATGAAGGAATGGACATGTATTTTGTTCCAAAAATAATTTATTTAAATTGATTTATTCCTCAATTCTGCCTCAGTCTCTCACATAATGTGTCACAGATATTTGTATAACCAGGTAGAGGCCTCTTTTCCAGTTTGCCTTTTGAATGTTTTGAGATTGTATGAGCCCTGGATGAAAACAGTGTCATTTTACCGCAGATCTAGAGCATTAACAATTATCTGTGAGTCACTATTTTTATCTCTTTTGATTAAATATGTAATTGTCATCCTAATGTAATGGCAATAAAAAAACAGTATGACTACTGATGAATTTCAAGCTTTTTCTTTTATACATATATAAACAAAAAGGGGGAACTTCACAAGCAATACATAACATAATTTGAATTCCACCTACTCAATCATTTAATATATAGGACAAGATTTCTCAAATGTGCTTTTCTAGACTATTTGGCTGTTGAGAAGAATATTTACATGTGTGTGAATGCGGACTGAAGGAGTACTGCAATCAGTTCAAAACATAAAAGCCTACTTTATTGGACGCTCATATCTAATACTCTTTATTTCTGTTGCAGAAGATCATGATTGTTTTTGTAACTGCTGAATGAGAGTATAACTCAAGGCTTTCGATACTGTCCGAGGCTTTTGATACTGTCTCCCATGACATCCTGCTAGCAAAACTGAGAAGGTGCGGGATAAATGAGTGGACAGTGAGGTGGGTTGAGAACTGGCTGACTGGCCAGGCTCAGAGGGTGGTGATCGGCAGAGCAGAGTCTGGCTGGAGACATGTGACTAGCGGTGTTCCCCAGGGGTCGGTGCTGGGTCCGGTCTTGTTCAATATCTTCATCGACGACCTTGATGAGGGAATAGTGTCTGCCCTCAGCAAGCATGCCGACGACACAAAGCTGGGAGGAGTGGCTGACACACCAGAAGGCTGTGCTGCCATTCAGCGAGACCTGGACCTGCTGGAGAGATGGGCAGGAAGAAGCCACATGAGGTTTAATAAGAGCAAGTGTAGAGTCCTGCACCTGGGAAGGAACAACCGGAAGTATCAGTACAGGCTGGGGGATGACCTGCTGGAGAGGAGCTCTGAGGAGAAGGACCTGGGGGTCCTGGTGGACGACAGGTTGACCATGAGGTTCATGAAGCACCTAGATGATAACTTCTTGGTGCAGGTGCTAACGGAGCCAACTAGGAAAGGTGCCCTCCTAGACCTGTTGCTAGAAAACAGAGAGGGTCTGGTGGGAGATGTGGTGATTGGTGGCCGCCTTGGTCATAGCGACCATGAAGTGGTTGAGTTCAAAATTTACGGTGACAGAAGGAAAAGTGCCACCAAAACCTCATCCCTAGATATGGGGAAAGCGGACTTCAGGCTGCTCAGGGAACTAGTCAGCAAGGTCCCCTGGGAAACTGCTCTTGAAGGCCTCGATGTCCACCAGAGCTGGTCATTCTTTAAGCGATGCCTCGTAGAAGCACAAGATCAGGCAATTCCTAAATATCGCAAGTCAGGCAGGCGGGGCAGGAGGCCGGCGTGGCTGACCAGGGACATTCTAATGGAGATTAGGCGGAAACAGAGAGTGTTTCGCTACTGGAAGGAGGGCCAGGTGTCATGGAAAGAATACAGGGATGCTGTTCGTGTTTGTAGGGAGAAAGTTCGTGTGGCCAAAGCACGCCTAGAGTTGAAGCTGGCTGTGTCTGTGAGAGAAAACAAAAAGGGTTTTTTTAGATATGTGAATGGAAAAAGGAGAACTAAAGAATACATAGGGCCGCTCCTTGATAGGGAAGGTCTCCTCACAGACAATGACATAGGCAAAGCAGAGATGCTTAACGCCTTCTTTGCCTCTGTCTTCATTGCCAATGATGGGCTTCGGGACCCAAGGTGCCCCGAGCTGGAGGACCGGGACGGTGGGGATGACAAACTCCCAACCGACCCTGAACGTGTGCGGGATTTGCTACTCCACCTCGATCCCTACAAGTCCATGGGTCCGGATGGGATTCATCCCTGGGTGCTGAAAGAGCTGGCGGATGTCATCGCGGAACCTCTCTCAATTATTTTTCAACGATCCTGGGAATTTGGAGAGGTCCCAGTAGACTGGAAGCTGGCAAATGTTGTGCCAATTTTCAAGAAGGGTCAGAAAGAAGACCCTAGCAATTACAGGCCTGTCAGTCTCACGTCAGTGCCTGGTAAAATCATGGAGAAGTTGGTTCTCGGACTTATTGAGGCGCACCTGGGGGACAAAGCAGTCATTGGTCCCAGCCAGCATGGGTTTGTGAAGGGTAGGTCCTGCCTAACTAACTTGATTTCCTTTTATGATAAGATCACCCCTATGGTGGACCAAGGGAAACCAGCTGATGTGATCTTTTTGGACTTCAGCAAGGCTTTTGACACGGTCTCCCATAGGATCCTACTGGACAAAATGTCCACCATACAGCTAAATAAAAACATCATACAATGGGTGAGCAATTGGCTAACGGGCAGGGCCCAAAGGGTTATGGTAAATGGGGCTGCGTCAGGCTGGCGGGCGGTCACTAGTGGGGTCCCTCAAGGCTCCATTTTAGGGCCGGTACTTTTCAATATTTTTATAAATGATCTGGATGTAGGAATAGAAGCTATTTTGAGCAAGTTTGCTGATGACACCAAACTTGGAGGAGTCGTGGACTCAAATGAGGGTGGTAAGGCCTTGCAGAGAGATCTGGATAGGTTGGAGAGCTGGGCGATCACCAACCGTATGAAGTTCAATAAGAGCAAGTGCCGGGTCCTGCACCTGGGACGGGG
>NC_048894.1:130095715-130127190 GCF_011077185.1 Oxyura jamaicensis | reverse complement strand
CGGCTGAGGTCACTGGGCCTGTTCAGCCTGGAGAAGAGGAGGCTGAGGGGAGACCTCATCGCAGTCTACAACTTCCTCGTAAGGGGTTGTCAAGAGACAGGAGACCTTTTCTCCATTAACACTAGTGACAGGACCCGCGGGAACGGGGTTAAGCTGAGGCAGGGGAAATTTAGGCTGGACGTCAGGAGGGGGTTCTTCACAGAGAGGGTGGTTGCACACTGGAACAGGCTCCCCAGGGAAGTGGTCACTGCACCGAGCCTGTCTGAATTTAAGAAGAGATTGGACTGTGAACTTAGGCACATGATCTGAACTTTTGGGTAGACCTGTGCGGTGTCGAGAGTTGGACTTGATGATCCTTAAGGGTCCCTTCCAACTCAGGATATTCTATGATTCTATGATTCTATGATATCTTTCATTCTTATCTTACACTGTGATTACAATAGATTTCACATTTAAAACACAGAACAAACATCTAAACAGTTTAATTTTCTGTTGCGTATTACTGGCTTTTGACTGGGAATAGGTACAGTGGAAATCAATTGCTTTAGATTAATAACTGCAAGAAGTTTCATCAAGTTCTTTTAAATGAACAGAACCTAGAATGTTTTCAGAATGGATCCTAAACATTTCTGTAAGTTTAGTAAATGTCTCATCATTGCCATTATCTATCTAATAAAGGTGATCTCAGACTAAAAACAGAACAGAACACAGAACAGTCAATTTTTACCTTATTCTTTAAAGGAAAAAGGTAGTATTAAGCTTTAATCTGCCTTGTAGATTTCTATTCAAATCTTCTAAGTTCACTAATTCCACAATATGAGTTTCAGTTCATTAAATTTTCCCAGTCTTGAATTAACTTTTGATATTTACTGTTTTTCTCTTTTTCTCTTTCTCTGTTTTGGATTTCTTGATGCAATTAAAACTAAGTAGGTTTAAAGTGTATTAATAGAACTTTTATTGTGCTAAATATCCCACTTTAGGTAAACTTCTAATTTACATATTATAGTCAGATACTAGAAAAATATATACTTTACACTGGAAGGGAAACTCCTACCACTATTCTTTAGACAGAAACATTAGATATCACATAGCCATGTATGAAATAGGTCTACTTGGTGTGTTAACTTAACTGAATATATAACTGTTTGACTGACTGGATCTAAACTAAATGTTATAATAGACACAGCACTTTTTAAATTTTATGTTTTATGCAGGAGCTTTTGTGGAAAAGTGTGTGATCTCCTGGTAGGCACCAAGCTACACAAGACACAGCAGCATGCCCTGACAGCAGTGAAGGCCAACAATATCCAGGGTTATATGAGCACAGTTAAGGGAAATTATTATCTCCACTTACTCTGCAATCATTAGGACAATGCATTCAGTATTGAGCCCCAAAGACAGGAAAAACACTGATAAACTGTGGTGAGTTCAGCAGAGACCCCACAGGATACTCAGGACACTGGAGCCCTTGCCTCTTGATGAAAGGGTTCAGGAGCTGGACTTATTCACCATGGAGAAGAGATGGCTTCAGGGCAGGGTGGGGCTGACAGCATTCCTCAACACCTGCAGGAGTGTCTGAGAGCCAGTCTCTTCACATCAGTGCATAATGAGATGATGAGGGACTACATGTAGAAACTGAAAAAGGAGATATTCTGGCTCTAGATAAGGGGAACCAAGGGGGACAGCCCACAGATTTTTTTTTGTAAATATTGTTTTGCTATATACCATTGCTCATCAGGAAATTTTTATTGGATCAAAATTCATTATTCCCCCTGTTCCTATTCTGTTATGTGTTTATACTTGAGTCCAAACTGAAATCTAATAGAGCTTTTATCTTACAGTTATGGTGCTTTAACACTTTTTTAAACTTATGAAATAGCATAAAATTTTCAAATCATAGTTTTCAAAGTTACATATTTCACATTCCAATACAGTTTTTAAACAAATTTACTGGAAACACACCTTTTCATTTACAGTATTACTCAGTTTAGTAAACACAAATGTTGCAGCTGACCTCAGTGTGAAACAGGATTCTCTACACAGAAATATGATCACAAATTTTAGACGTCAAGTGAAGTCAAGCTCTACACTTAAGAGCCTACCAAGTATTACACTAATACTTGCCAAATCAACCAACCAACCAACCGCTCTTAAATTACAAGTGATTTAAAAAAAAAAAAAAAAAAAAAAAATGAATTTCCTGTAGGTTTTATACCTATAAATTTCCAGTGATATTTTAAAGCTTTTGTAGAATTGAAAGTGAATAGCTATGCATTTGAATGGTATGTCAATCTGCTGACCCTCAACTTTATTTTGCATATTAAGTAAATCACTTCTCTAATCAAAAGTACTCTCTTGCTGAGGAACCTGACTGGTGAATTTCTGTTCCCTACTGACAATTTGTTATAATAAGAAGGGATTATTAAATTTTGATTAGCATCAGATTATACTCATTTTATCAACCAACTGACATTTCTGTTAATTGAGAATAAATGTGCTAGTCTGATACCTCCCCAAAACATAGAATGTATTAAAAGTCTCAGCACAAGCTGAAAACAATAAATATTCATTGTGTTTCCTGGAAGCTACTGGTTGCCTAAACCAGAGGCTTGCAGATAAAGCTGAAATTGCAGACTTTACAGTATCACTATTTGGCACATTTTGTTTGAATTATTAAATAGAAGTGACATATCTGAAATTATTAGCAAAATGTTAATGTAATGACTTTAGTCATTACAGACCATTTTATGATAAACTATGCTCCCGTACAGTCATGAAAGAACACCAGACAAATGCTGTTTTCCTGGTCAAGAAAATTTGATACACATTTGAAAAGTGGAATCAGAGTAAAGAGTACAGAACTGGCAACTGGCTCCTTCACTAGTAGTAATGAATAGGATTGATTTAAGAAGAAGAAGAAAAAAAAAAAAAAAAAAAAAAAAAAAGGACATTTCTTTTTTGTTTACTTTCATCAAGCTGAAACCTTTAGGCAGTAATGACTGCAGATGAGAGTTTATTTTTTTGTGAAGCCATTTCCCCCAATGCTTCACTGTCATGCTCTAAAATAGTTATGTTTTGTCATTAAACATTTTTATTCTATAATTTTTAAATTACCTAAAATGCAGACTTCTTTAAAATGCATTATAACTTACGGTTTTAGCAATCAGCTGCTTAGCTTATTTCTTTAGATAATAAGGAATAATAAAGTATAAGGAATCCAGGAACTGCAGCTTTTAGATTATAATTACAAAAATGTAGCTGAAAGGAGAGTTCATGCTTTTCAAGGATACACAAACAGATAGCCTCCAATATCCCTTTTTAGTAAGAATATGTCAGATCACATCAAATGTACACCACTAAAACTTTTTTGCTGAACTGCAATTCTCATAAAGATAGTGTTGATTTAGATAAAGGAGAAAGAGGTAGAAGAAAGTCTACATCAAATTGAATACCAGTTTATTGGGTCACTGATATGAATACAAGTATATTACTGGCCTTATTTGGCCAACTACTCTCTGGAATATGCATTTTTATGTAATTATTTTTGTCTGCATTAACAATTCAATTAGAATACAGTCCAACTGAAATATAATTAATAATTCAAAACAGATTTAAATTTGTGAAAAGTGCCCTGAATTTCCATTGTAGATGACTGACAGGCATAGTAGGAATGTTAAGGATTTGGAATTGTATTACATTTTATTTTCCATATGCTGAACAAATGAAAACACTACTCAATATTTTACAGTAATAGTTTTCAGATAAATCAAACAATATGATATAAAATGAGCTGGAAATCTCAGTCACCACTTTCTTTGTTAATTTGACTGTTATGGTATAAAACAATTAATTGGCAGCAAATTAATTAAGGTCGATGACAACGAATTTTAAAATCATAATGACACATTTTCAATAGCCCAGGTATTCTGTAAAACCTTTGTTTCATAGCGTGATAGCTATCAACACAAAAGTTCTTATTACTCCAAAATTCAGAAATCCACTAACACAGACTATGACTTTAATTTCAGTAGAAGTATTTTAATCTGACTGTATCCTTTGAGATATTTTGCTTCAGATTTTTCCCCTGGAAATTTTGTTAAGCTTGGCTTGACTGACAAAACAGAAGGAGAAAGGAATGTGTACTGAAAGGTACAGGAACTTAGGTCAGGTGAGGAGCAAAGACTCCAGCCCAGGACTGCTACTGCCCAGCTGCTTGTGCTAAGCACAGTACAGTACTTGGGGACATGGGGATCTCTGTCCAGGCTGTGGGGATGACAGCCACTTCATTCAGGTCCAACCAGTAGCAAAGCTGAGCACATTTCCCAGAGATGCACTAACACACACACACAAAGACAGAGACAGGACATTTACATGACAAGTGACACAGGCTGCCCAGCCAAGGGCTGCCTTCAACAAGACTCATGTAAAACAGACACAGACAGCTAAGACCCCTTCCTTCTGTCCATCTGGTAGAGATCAAAGTTCCCTAATGCAGGCACACACACAACACTCTCCAGGTTCACAATCACCCACACATCTGTGGATCCTTTGAGTACCAGCACAGCCCTTCCATCTGTCCAGGACCCCTGTCCAGATCCATGTCACTCATACCCACTTCACAGGTTGCCTGCTCGCTGGCTAGTCCAGCTTGCTGCAAACACGTACACACACTCTCAACCCTCAGGCACACCACATCTGCACCCTTGTGCATTATAGCATGGACCCTCAACCAGCCTGATACTCCATCTCAGACACCAAGACCCCACTACTTGCCAGCTGGTCCAGCTTAAAATCACTAGCGAATACACACACAGCAGGTTTGGGGCAGATACAGACACAGCCCCACCAGCAGCTGGCACCAGGCACGTAAGCTGTGACCCACAGCACTGCTCCAGCTGCTGTAGCAGAGCCCACACTTGCCTTACTCAACGCCAGTCACCTCTCCCCAGCAGCTGGTTTGGCTAACATACCACTCCCACCTCAGTGACACCACTCACTCCAGGAGCTGACGCTAGGATCCCACATGCTCCAGTAACTGACACCACAGGCTGAGGGCCCATACAACCCCTGTCTGACACCATTTGATGGCTCCCAGTTCACTCAAACCAGTCCCCCAGCAGCTGGCACTCTGGGCACAAAGTTTGTAGATTCTTTCAGATACAGAGAGCTATGCCCCTCCAGCTGTTGATGCTAGGACACCCACTTGCCCCAGCAGCTAGCACCAGTCTGTGGGGTGTCTACACCCCTGGCCTGACTCCAGTAGCTGGCACCAGTTTCCCTTGCACACGCACAGGTTTCACCAGTAATCGGTGCATAGTCCTTGCAGCACACATACATGCAGGAGACGGAGTGCAAATTGAAATAGCTGAGAAAATAATTAATGAGAAAAGATATAGGAAGGCAGAAGAGACTGCAATGATCAGGTTCAGGGCTTGACCAGACAGTTGTGTGCAACCAGTATTTTTATACCCTTTTCTACCTCTCTCCCCACTGTTCCTCCCACTCCTCCTACACCCTTCACACTCCCATGGGTTTGCAGAGCTATGCAATTTCCTGCAACCTCCCATTCCACACCCCTGTTTCTCAGTTTTATCACCTGCAAAATACAGATTGTTCTTCCAAATTGTTCTTCCACCTGTAGTTTGATAGTCCACCAACTAGTGTGACTGGGAGGTTTTTTTCTTGTCTTTGTCTCCATTCTTGCTTTGTCAGGTCTGTGTTCTCAGGATTTTATCATTTCACTATATGCTAATACAATTACTACTCATATTATTACTCACTGAAAATTACAATTTCTTAAATCTTATAAACATAGGTGTTTTTTTTGGTATGGGAAAAACTCAGAACCCTTGTGGGTTAGTACATGTTCTTTTTATCAATAGAGAAATGAGAGAAGAATACGTTTTTAATACTATCAATGTTTACTTGAATTCTGAGTTTAGAAGCAAAAAAGTGTTGGAACATGAGTACTACGAAGCAAGGAATACAGATGCAAAGTTTCTGAATAAACTACTCCTTTTTTGTTGAAAGTAGACAAATCTGGTACATGCATAAATAAGCTGTTACATATACTGGAGTATATTGTTTAGCTACATGCATATAGAACCTGGTGTATGGAATAAAAATACTGTTATAAAAAAAGCTTGCATTTATTTGATAGAACTTGATATACATTATGTTTCGGTAACATATAACACTAGAGTCTGGCCTTTTACTGTCCTTCTTTGATGTTTTATTCAATTGTAATTACCAATTAAATTTATAACAACGTAGATAGCTCCCTTTACATGCTAATGGTATTTAGAAGCATATATGCATGCATACAGACACCCCCCCCACACACATACTCATACATATAAAATACCTTCTAAGATACTAATTATCATAATGTTTTTGGTATGAAATAGAATTTGGTTATTTTTAGTTGTAAGAATAGCAGCACTTGCTGCTCTAATGGCCGTATCCAATGTCCTCCTCCTTCACAGACACAAAGTAGCCTGTGCTTTCCTACTGTGGCCTACTGGGTTATGTTAACTGGCTGTTAATGGTTTTTTGTTTTGTTTTGTTTGTTTGTTTACACAGGCTGTAATTTACAACCTTAAAACAGTCTGTAGAAGGTCCTGCATTATGGAAATCCTAGTTCTGATGACCTTTAAAAGGAAAGGCTGAAAAGCTTTAAGTGCCACTGCCCCTGACATCAATTACATGTTTGATGAGCATCAGTGGTTTTCCAGTACAGATTGATTTGTTTGAAACTTTCATAACACAATTCTCAAAAAGAAAGGGATACTGAAAACAAAAGTCAAACAAAGACCAAAATAGAAAAAAAGTATACTACTGTCGTTTCAGTATATTTGCAGTTTTCTTTTCCTTTTTCTATAAAAGTGTTTTTGCCTTTCCTTTAGTTAAAGGATTAAATTATTACTTTTTTTTTTTTTTTTTTTTTTTTAAATACATTATTCAGTAACATCTTTGCTGCTAATTATTTAATGGATTCTCACCACAAAAATCATCAGTTAAAATAAAATTCCTATTAATATTTAATATCAGTTTATAATACTGATAAGAAAATGAAGGAAAGAGAGGGACAGAGATGGAGAGAGATATCACAGAATCATAGAATGGTTGAGTTTGGATGGGAAGTTGAGGTCATCTGGTCCAACACCCCTGCTCAAGCAGGGACACCTGAAGCAGGTTGCCCAGAACCATGTCCAGGCAGCTTTTGAAGGTCTCCAAGAAAGGAGACTCTACAACCTTTCTGGGCAACCTGTGACAGTACTCTGTCACCCACACAGTAAAATGCTTCCTGATATTTAGATGGAACCTCTTGTGTTTGTGTCCATTCTCTCATGTCCTAGCACTATGCACCATTGGAATAACATGGCTCTGTCCTCTTTGATCCCTATTTATACAAATTTAGAAGAAAGTCTGAAATGTAAGATTTTAGCTCTTGGGGTACCATATAATATGCCAGCATTTCTAGAATCCAGAGATTAAAGAAGACTGACATTTTTTTCCAAGACTGGGAGAAAGATTTCAAAAAAAGGTAGCAAAGATACTAACACACAAAGCATCCAGAAAATTCAGGAATACATCATATTTAATGATCACAGGGTACTCCTGTGCCAAGTACATTTGTAAAATGTTAATTTTTAGAAGTACAGAATTCCAAAACCAGTAATTCTTCCTTTTTAAAATGCTTTAAACCTCCTGCTTCAACTAATTTGTGCCAAAAATATAAATATTTTTTAGCCCATTCAAAACGTCTAACTTTAAAAACTTAAAAGCAGCTAACTGCTTTTAACAGACAGCCTTGAAGTGAACAGCTGGATCCAGAGAAGTGTTTTTAGCCCTGTGTAGGTTGTATGAGAAATTGATTGTGCTCAGTAGTCTAATGAATTGAAGAACACCTAGGCAAAGGACAAGAACTGGAGCTATTCTGTCTGCCGGAAATTTTTGGATATCTAGAACTAAATTCTCAACTCATGTTAAGAAAATTAAATATGTATACATTTATACTACTAGATAATCATTTCCTTGGTGTTCTGGACAGCTATTTTATGGTTTATGATTTAATTCTGAATTAAATTTCAACTTAAAAAAATGCTTTTATTTTAGATATATGAACATAATATAAGTCAATCTTAAGTAAATACAATATGATCTTATTCACAGAAGAGGTTTTATTTGCATAAATCTTCTATATGGTTTTAATATGTAAGTATTCAAGGAGGTTTATAATTCTATGCAGCCCTATTCATCAGCTGAATAATTTTTAGCTATCACTATTCACTACTGAAATTTTGGTTAATGTAAATTATGATCAAGAATCCTCATTAATTTTCTCACCATCTATGCATGAAAGATATGAGATTATGGCAGTTTGTAATGAAATCTAACTTAGATTGCACATACATCATAAATACTGAGAGATAAAGCATCAGATTAATTGCAGAAGGCAAATTCTAAAACATTTTCAGACTAATCATTATTTTTTCATAGGTTATTGTGTTGGATTTACTTGGCAAACTTTTTGTAGTGGGGAAGCCGTGGGGTGACCTCTATGAGGAGCAGCACAGGCTGCCCTGTGCTGGACACAGCCAGTTCCAGCCAGCTCCAATGGCCCCATGTGGTGGTTTTACTCGGGTGGGCGGCCAAGCTCCACCACAGCCGCTCTCTCACTCCCCCTCCTCAAAGAGGAGCGGGGAGAAAATACGATGAAAAGGGCTCAAGGGTTGAGATAAGGACAGGGAGATCGCAGAATAATTATCGTGACGAGCAAAAAAGCCTCAGCATAGGGAGATAGTGAGATTGAATGCTTATTACTAACAAGCTAGAGAAGTGAGAAACAAAGGAAAGAAACCACCTTCCCCTCTCATCCGCCCTCTTCCACCTCCTCCCCCCCAGCAGTGCAGGGGAACGGGGGAATGGGGGTCAGTCTATAGAAATTCTTTGCCACCACTCTTTCTCGGTCACTCTCATCCCCTGTGCTGTGGGGTCCCTCCCATGGGATGCAGTTCTTGCTGAACTGATCCGGCGTGGGCTTCCCACAGGCAGCAGCTCTTCAAGAACTGCTCCAGATAAGGGTCTGTACCATGGGGTGCATCCCCCAGGAGCAAACTGCTCCAACCTGGGGCCCCACGGGCAGCAGCTCCTGCCAGGTCACCTGCTCCTGCATTGTCTCCTCTCCACAGGCTACAGGTCCATCCTGGCATCTGCTCCGGCAGGGGTCTTCCACAGGCCGCAGTCTCCATCGGTGCAGGTCCACCTGCTCCACCGTGGTCTCCTCCATGGGCTGCAACATGGAACCCTGCTCCACCGTGGTACTCCATGGGCTGCAGGGGGACAGCCTGCTTCACCATGGTCCTCACCACAGGCTGCAGGGGACTTCTACTCTGGAGCCTGGAGCACCTTGCCCCCTCTTTCACTGACCTTGGCTCCTGCAAGGCTGTTCCTCACTCCTGTCACTCTCCCAACTGCTATGTGGTGCAGCGTTTTTTTTTTTTTCCTTGTCTTAAATCTGCTCTCACAGAGGTGCAAAACAACATCACTTATTGGCTCAGCTCTGGTCAGCAGTGGGGCCCTTACCAAACATGGGGCAGCTTCTAGATCCTTCTCACGGAAGCCACCCCTATGGCCCCCTACTACCAAAACCTTGCCACGTAAACCCACTACACCCATATGGCCCCCTACTACCAAAACCTTACAACATAAACCCACTACATCCCACCACAGGACACAGCTAAGCCTGGCAGCCAAGGTTGTGGCACCCCTTGGATTTTTTATTTTATTTTATTTTATTTTTTTAAGTGTAAAAAAATGCTGCCAAGCAGCTGAGAGAGAGAAAAGTGAGAAAACAATGTGCGAGACAGCACTCAACAACAGCACTACAGCCATGATGGTTGGTGACAAAGGAAAGAGAGGAGGTGCTCCAGGAGCCAGGATGGGATTCTCCTGCAGCCTGTGGAGAGAAACACGGTGGAGCAAGTTGACTGTCTGCAGCTCATGGAGGACCACATTGGTGCAGACATCCACATTGGGGCTTGTAGTTAACCCCACATCACAGCAGGTGGAGATGCCCTGAAAAAAGCATCAATCAATGGAAACCCCAGCTAGGAGCAGGCTCCTTGCAGGCAGTGTGACTCCATGGACTGAAGCCCATGCTGGTGTGCTCCATTCCTGCAAGACTGCACCCATACTAGAACAGTTCTTGAGGGAAGGACCCATGCTGGAGCAGTCTACATCTTGAAGGGAGGGACTCCATGCTGGAGCTGGACCCCACAGCATCCTTCTTCCCTAAATACTTTCACATAAAGGCCTACTATCTTTTACAATAACAAACAACTTAAAGTGTTTCCTCATTAGCATAACTTCACTGTGAAATTTATTTGCAAGGCATTTTTGTGAAGACCGCTAGTTTTAACAATAAAGTCTTTCTTTAATGACCGTGTTTTGTCCTTTGAATCATTGTTTCATCAAGATGCTGCTGTCAGAACTTTTCAAGAGGTTGATTGTGGTGTTCTTGTCTGTACAAATCACTGGAGCTAACTGTTATATTAATCCAGCACTGTGTGATTGGGCTTTTTATATTTAAAGAAACTCATAACTATGGACAGTTCCCAGAATTTAAACCAATCCTATTAAACAGAGCAGAACAAATTTATGTTTTAAAATGCTCCACAGTAACTTCAGTTTAAACAAGAAAATATCTTTGCAAAAAAAAAAAAAAAAATACGATTAGCAGGAATTTACATATTAAGGCTCATCTGAAATGATAAACATAGGCTCTTCTGGAAAGCTATGATCATGGGGATCCTGTGATACAGCCATCAAAGGGACTTTTTCACATAAAGAGGCAGCTTCTGATTGATGTTAGTACACCAAATTGTTATGCTTTTTCAAATAATTACTGAAGAGTAAGATCTTTGACACATTTTTTAAGCATGGGTGGGGCTTTGAACATCCTGATCTAATGGAAAATATCCCTGCCCATGGCAGGGGATTGGAACTAGATGATCCTTAAGTTCCTTTCCAAGCTAAACCATTCTATGATTTTATGGGTCAATAAAAGACAAATGAGAAGCTGCTTATTAACAGTAGCATTCAACACAAAACATGCAAAGCCTGTATTAACTTAACGTACAAGATGGACACTCCAGAAGCTTCTTCCAGAGATGGCAGTGTGATAGCTCTTGCAAAGTGTTGCTTGCTATGTGTACAGGAGAGCAAACCTTACCTATTTCACATGTTCTCTTGTACTGCTTTTCTTACCAGGTGGAGTTTGGCATCCACTTGGCAGATCTGGCTTGCAACAACACATTTCCCTTGGTGCTACGAAGGCACTTGGAAGCAACTAAAAGCAGTTAGACTTGTGACAGGTTTGCAGTTCTTTTTCTTCTTTTGGGCTTCTCTGATTTTTAATATTTATATAATAATTGTTTAATACTTTGCTTATATTTTCACTGAAATTCAGATAATGAAGTTCATAGTTTGGCAGTATGACAACGTTTATCTTTTCAAAGATACTTAATAGTAAAGGAGGAACAGGGGGAGCAGTGACTCCTAGAAGACCCAGAATCATTGGATGCAGTGCAGCATGAGGCATGTGCTCCAGATCTTTATGTCTAAGTCTTCCATATTATCAAAAGACCCTCCTTAGAGAAAACTGTCATCAAACTATAAACATATCAGAAAAAAACAAATAAAAACAAAACAAAAAGCATAATAAAATAAAATAAAATAATGAAATAAAAAGTGTATGTTTACCTTAAAATGTTAACATTTTAACAAATGTATTTAAACCAAACTTTTAGAGCTTTTTAATGGTGAAATCTGCTTAACTATCTTGCTTGCTTTCTTGCCTAACAGATTTTGTGCTGCAAAATGTTCACAGGAAAAAGAAATCACTTTTTTTCTTACTTATTTTCCTCCTTAAAATATCATTTGCATGTTCTTTCAAATAACTCATTCTAGCCATTTTGTCAGTTTTGTAACTGCTTCCATCCATTTTATAATTTCATGCATGACATTTTCCATTACCTTTTAGTAGCCAGTGGCAGTTATTTAGAGAGTTTTCCACTTCAAAATATTTCTGTGGAAACTAGAATTAGTCATTAAAATGAGGCAGCTCTTTTGCTCTTGCACAAGACTGAAGTCACTGGAATGTAAAATTTCATGTTGGAATCTAGAATCTGTGTGTGTGTGAGCATGTGCGTACACATTTATGACTTTTGTGGTGATAACATTAAAACCATTAAGATAAGGGTTTAGGTAATGACTAGTTCTATACTCAGACTGGCAAAGCTGCTACAGTCCTTCTGTATATTAAACCCAATGTAATCAAGAAATTTCATAGAATCATAGAATACCCTGAGTTGGAAGGGACCCATAAGGATCATCAAGTCCAACTCCTGGTACCACACAGGTCTGCCCAAAAGTTTAGACCATGTGACTAAGTGCACGGTTCAATCACTTTTTAAATTCAGACAGGCTTGGTGCAGTGACTACTTCACTGGGGAACCTGTTCCAGTATGCAACCACTCTCTCGGTGAAGAACCTCTTCCTGATGTCCAGCCTACACTTCCCCTGCCTCAGCTTAACACCATTCCCACGGGTCCTATCACTGGTGATAACAGAGAATAGATCACCTGCCTCTCCACTCCCCCTTGTGAGGAAGTTGTAGACCGCGATGAGGTCCCCCCTAAGCCTCCTCTTCTCCAGGCTGAACAAGCCCAGTGACCTCAGTCGCTCCTCATATGTCATCCCCTCTAGGCCCTTCACTATCTTTGTCACCTTCCTCTGGACACTCTCCAACAGTTTAATGTCTTTTTTGTACTGTGGTGCCCAGAACTGCATACAGTACTCGAGGTGAGGCTGCACCAGCGCAGAGTAAAGCGGGACAATCACTTCCCTCGACTGACTAGCAATGCCATGCTTGATGCACCCCAGGAGACGGTTTGCCCTCCTGGCTGCCAGGGCACACTGCTGGCTCATATTCAACTTGCTGTCCACCACAGCCCTCAGATTCCTCTTTGCAGAGCTGCTCTCCAGCGTCTCGTTGCCCAGTCTGTACGTATAACCAGGGTTGCCCCGTCCCATGTGCAGGACCCGGCACTTGCTTTTGTTAAACTTAATGTGGTTGGTGATCGCCCAGCTCTCCAACCTGTCCAGATCTCTCTGCAAGGCCTTTCCACCCTCATCCAAGTCCACAATTCCTCCAAGTTTGGTGTGGTTGGCAAATTTGCTCAAAACACCTTCTAGTCCTACATCCAAATCGTTTATAAAAACATTGAAGAGGACTGGCCCTAAAATGGAGCCTTGAGGGACCCCACTAGTGACCATCCTCCAGCCAGATGTGGCACCATTTACCACAACCCTTTGAGCCCTGCCCGTCAGCCAGTTGTTCACCCATCATATGATGTTTTTGTTTAGCTGTATGCTGGACATTTTGTCCAGTAGGATCCTATGGGAAACTGTGTCAAAAGCCTTGCTGAAGTCCAAAAAGATCACATCAGTTGGTTTCCCTTGATCAACTAGATGGGTGATCTTATCACAGAAGGAAATCAAATTTGTCAGGCAGGACCTACCCTTCATGAACTCATGTTGGCTGGCACCAATGCCTGCATTGTCTCCCAGGTGCACTTCAGTAACTTCAAGGATCATCCTCTCCATTATTTTACCAGGCACTGATGTGAGACTGACAGGCCTGTAATTGCTAGGGTCTTCTTTCTGACCCTTCTTGAAAATTGGCACAACATCTGCCAGCTTCCAGTCTACCGGGACCTCTCCAGATTCCCAAGACCATTGAAAAATAATTGAGAGAGGTCCCGCAATGACGTCAGCCAGTTCTTTAAGCACCCTGGGATGAATCCCATCTGGACCCATGGGTTTGTATGGTTCTAGGTGGAGCAGCAAATCCCACACACGTTCAGGGGCGGTTGGGAATTTATCATTCCCACTGTCACGGTCCTCCACCTCAGGGCACCTGGGGCCCAGAAGCCCATCATCAGCATTGAAGACAGAGGCAAAGAAGGCATTAAACGTCTCTGCTTTGCCTATGTCATTGTCTGTGAGGAGACCTTCCCCATCAAGTAGCGGACCTATGTTTTGTTTGGTTCTCCTCTTTCTATTCACATATCTAAAAAAAAAAAACTTTTTTATTGTCTCCCACAGACATGGCCAGCTTCAACTCTGGTTGGGCTTTGGTCACACGAATTTTCTGCCTACAAACACGAATAGCATCCCTGTATTCCTTCCTCCTCGCCTGACCTTCCTTCCAGCAACTGTACACTTTCTTTTTTATCCTAAGCTCCAGTAGAAGCTCCCTGGTCAGCCAGGCTGGCCTTCTGCCCCACCTGCCTGACTTCCTATATTTTGGAATTGCTTGATCTTGTACTTTTAAGAGGCAGTGCTTAGACTGACCAGCACTGATGGATGCCAATGCCTTCAAAAGCAATTTCCCAGGGGACCTTGCTGACTAGTTCCCTGAGCAGCCTGAAGTCTGGTTTCCCCATACCCAGGGCTGAAGTTTTGGAGGCAGTTTTCCTTCTGTCACCATAAATTCTAAACTCAACCACTTCTAAACCCAATGTAATCAAGAAATTTATGTATTGCAGTACCAAATAAACCTATTTTCATTTGTTGGGTACAACAACATTTGTTATCTACAATAACTCTGAAGAACAAGCAATGAATATAGGTACTTGGGCGAGCAAGACAAGAACTAAAATTAAAATCTGTGCAGAAAGTAAGAAGTAATACAGCAAAGGATATTGGGGAAGTGAAATCCCAATATTGCTGAATATTAGAATAATTTCAAACTTAAATGCAATTAATAGATATATATATTTACTTTTCCAAATACAGGACCCATGAAATATAACATTTTATTTATCTTTCAGGAGCCAATAGAACACCTTAAATAGGATGACTGCCAGCTGTCTTTTTTGAATAGAGAAGGGTCAATAATTCTCAGTTGTTTAAGCCAACTTTCTAACAAATCTCACTCTGGAATGAATGCTCAACATTTCCCTGTTTAAGTCACAATACAGAGAACTGAATACTGAACTGACACTCTGAATGATCAGAATGAACATGTAAAAATAACTTAAAACCAGCTTTTTACATTGGTTTTACATTACTTTTATTCAAACCTTAACTTGCTTAAGTTAAAGCCAAGCACTTTGAGATACAAAAGACCCTTTAGTCTTTTGGTAACTTATCTAGACACGGTCTCCAGAAGTTTCTTATATAAAGTTCTTATTATGCTGGAGAAAAAGTCTACAGCTGTGAAGACAAAGATTTATATTACAGAATAAAATATTGAATGATGATAAAAAAGTAACAGTAAAGGTTTCTGAAGTAGTACCTGAACTACCTTTAGCTCAAGTAAAGGTATCTGAAGGTTTCTGATTAAAAGTTTTTTTTAAAGGGAAAATTAGATAGTCCACAACTGCACTTTTTCACAAGAACATTACTCCAAAATCATCTGTTTAACTCAAAGAAAAAAATATAATTATTTGGAGTAAAACAGTTGCAAAGCAGAATAAACATCAAATCAATTTTGTTCTGTGACAATTAGAGTTGCCTCACTGCCTTGTGAAATATGTAGTTTGGATTCTTTATGATTTTGTCCTCAGTTTGTGATGATACTGAGTTCTTGTATCAGATATCAGATGTAAGATCAATAGGATGAGTGATATAAAGAATTGTAGAGATCTATATGTTAAAGAATTGGTTTTCTAAATGCACCAAATTTTTAAAATACTGTCTGAAGTATTAAAAAATATAATATTTTTTAAAAACCCATAATGAATCCAAAAAACTAATCAAAAATTATAATATCAAATTCAAATATTGATTTGGTTTAATATTTAAATTATAAAGTGTTCATAATGTTCAGAAAACATTGCATACATATCTAATTAAGTTAATTAATAGTGTCTCCTAATTTAGTGAAATTGATTATAGGAATAGAGTTAGACACTAGCTAAGGAATTTGAAATATCAGTTTCAATACACTTGGAGAACTGAGGGTTGCCTAATATGTTTTGTGTAGTTCTAGCACACTATTCTCTCATTAAAAGCAAACAGTGAAATCCCACAAGGCATTTACCAATAATTTGTAACCAATGTATTATTTTATCCAGATTGTGAAAGCACTTTAATTTCCCCCCTCCCCCGAAACCAAAAACATCTGAGATCCTCGAATATAATAAGGAAATAAATTATGTTCAAGTATAATCCAAATGTTTTCACAGCCTCAAGGAGAAGCATCTCTCCCTTCAAAAGGAAATGAAAATAAAATTAATGTTATTCTTTTCATAGGACAAAAAATCTATTTATTTTGCGCAAAATTTTTATCTCCAACTGTGAAAAATCAGGTTCTTTGATTTCAAAGAACATTATACCTGCTCAATAATGTATCAGTTGAGTTTTTTATTTACAAATCAACTATATATTTCTGTTCTTTTGATAGCAAAATTCAAGATAAGATTTGTATTGAAGGAAATACATTTAAATTACAAATTATTGAAAATGATCCAGATACAAAGATGAAGATTGCTACATAGACAATAGTACAAAATAACCCATTATATTGGTTGTTACTATCTGGAACAAAGTAGGAAAAGTATTGTCTTTCTTTAATATAATGTCCTGTATTTAGTACTACCATTTCCTTGTACAGAAATTATTATGTTTCTACATTATTTCTATTTTTTAATGTTGTTTCTATGGCAATTGTTATAGCTGCAGGCTTTTAATACATTTCACAACATAAGCTAATTAACCCAAGACAAAAATAAATATTTGGGTTCGTATATAGTTATACATAAATTTAGGTAAGATGAGGAGGTGAACCTAAATGACAGTTTTGTAAGTGTTTCAAAGTTGAGAAGAGAATTCAAATTGCCAAAATGTGCCATAACATCTGCTTGTCTAAAATAATATATATACATTTTTTAAAAAAAGATGAACTTGGCCTATAAAAGAAAACTGTTGTTTCACTGAAGAAACTGTATTATTCAATAGACCCTTAAAAGTGAGACATAGAACATAAAAACTGGTAAACCAAGATACTTTATTTAAGTGGATGATTGCATTGGTATATGCAATAAGCAATTAATTTTATTTGAAAGTTCTATATATCATGCATAACCAACATTTCTTCTTCCAAAGCACTGATTTCAACTTATAATATCACTGTAGGACCACATCATCTGCATGGACTAGAAGTTTCAAATCAGTTTTGTAAAAAAGGTTGTAAATCTTAGTAGATGTAACTATTCCAACATATATCTAAAACTGGACAGCAGCTAGATTGAAGCTACCAGTTTCAAAAATAAACACTAGCATTTATTTGCTTATTTGGTTTGTTCATCTGTTTTTTTTTGTTGTTGTTGTTGTTGTTTGTTTGTTTGGTTGGTTGGTTTGGTTTTTAATATTTCAGCTTTAGTATTGTGAAATGTGTTTATTTGATTCGTGTCAGTATGGAACAATGCTAGGGCCACATGATGAAATATAATCTCCTATTTAAGAAAAACAGAGTGATTAGTGTACATAGTTCTTGTCCTGGTAGAGCAGAGACTCCCGGTGCACCCAGCGCTGTTTGCTTGCCTCTATTCGCTTAATAAATCACAAAAATCCTATTTGGGACTTAATCATTTATCACAGTATTAAATTTAATTTTTTGTTTTTTTTTTTTTTTTTTTTTTTTTTTTTTCATGTCTCTTCAATTTCTCTATACATTTAATTTGAAAACACACTGAAAAAAATATCAATATGGTAAAATTTCAGTTTCCCCAGACGCATGACTTAAGGCACTTCCTAATAGTATATGTCACAATTATGTCTTCCAGACACAAAAAACAGATAAGTTCTAAATCTTCAAATTTAAGTAAATGTTTAGAAATCATAAAACATAGACCATTTAATGTGTAGAAATACACTCAAATTCCTTTCCCTGGTATCAAATGAAAGACTTTTTATTTCAGAAAAATGACACACTAATTTATAGGAGGCTTGCAATGCATTCTGCCCAATATATGTTTTGACCTATTGCTGAGAGAGTCTATGCAATTAATATGCTATTATTTCTCTGAAAACAGACATGTCTAAACAAATTCTTACAGGGGAATATCAGTCATAGATAATTGTATTTTTATTAAAAAGCAAACAAAAAATCTCCCAACATACTAGCTCACCAAGATATTAAAAATATGTTGTAAGCAATAAGCTCAGGCAGTGGTATTTTAAATGGCTATTTTGTAATTTTATATCTAGGAATATCAGGACTTGTAGATATGGACTTTTCCTCTATTGAGTGCAAATCCCAGTATGTAGGTGATTAATAAAAATACAGAGATACATACATAAGTTATGTAAAGTTTGTTTATTAAGTAAACAGTTTAGGAAAAAAAAAAAAAAAAAAGCAAATAAAATCTACTGCAAAGTACTGGCATTTCTTGACTTTCAGGAGTTGCACAAATGATTTAGTTATACATCTTTCTTTGAAAATAATCAGCAGTTTATCATTCAGCAATGCACAACATGTTTCTAAGTTTCTGTACCATTATTCCCCAACTCCTTTAAATTATTCCCTTCTCATTTTCATTCATATAGTTTTCTCCATTGCTAAATGATAAGGAAAGGTGATTTTTTCTCTCACTTTAACTATATAGTTAAATATAGTTATATAGTTTTCCTACTTTATATATTAATATAAAAAAATATGATTTAAAGAAAAATTCAGGGAAAAAACAATGTTCATCTTAAGCTCTTTTTGTAAGATCAGCTCTCTCAACCTGCTATCCACACGCTTCTTGATGCAGGCTAGGATTCCATTGGCCTTCTTGGTTACAAGGCCACTGCTGGCTCATGATTAACTTGTTGTTCGCCACAACCCCCAGGTCCCTCTCTGCAGAGCTTCTCTCCAGCAGGTCAACACCCACCCTATACTGGTGCCTCATAAGGTGCAGGACCCTGCACTTGCCCTTGTTGAACCTCATGAGGTTCCTCTTCACCCAACTCTCCAGCATGTCCATGTCCCATTAGTGACATGAAAAGATACTGAGCTTCTGATAATGATCACAAACAGGGCATTTTGTGCATGGAAGATTTTGATGGTTTATAGGGAAAAAAATGCACAGATGGTAATTTCCAACGACGAAGATGTAAGAGAAAAATTAAAATATTTAATTTAATGTTAGTTTATTTTTCCCTCTAGAGAACAGTTAGAAATTTGTATACATAGTTAGGATTAAGAAATTCAAATTAGGCAAAGAAGTATTTTAAAATCATATCATCATAAATGACACTTCAAGAAATAACTAAGAGCACAGAAATAATCATGTCAAATGCTTTAAAATAATTAATGCTGAATGAAAATCTGCCAGAAATGCTCATTGCATTCACAACAATATTAAATAAGTTCACCATTGCTTTTATGAAACCAACGTTAAGTCAGAGAACTAGGAGTAGAAGCAATTATATGCAGTATGATATTTCTATTCCTTGTTTTGTATCTACTTTGTCTTCCACAACCACAGTCCTCCAAACAGATTCATGAGTAAATGAGTACATGAGTACGCATTATTCTTGTGCATAATTCCATAGAGTTAAATTTATGAAAATTCAGGAAGCTTGTATTAGCGATGAGCCATTTGCAAATCAATTATATAGCCTTATTCTTTGTCTTGTCTATATTTGTAGTTCCTGCTAAGACGTCTAAACTTGGAATTATCTCCTTTCTCTGCAGATGGAAATGGCACATGGCTAATTTGCTGTAAGCAAATTCATACAGACAGGCTGAGTCAGAATAGGAAACAAGTCTGTCAGAAAAGCTGTTGATATCACTGTTGTTGCCTGGTTGGTATAGGTTGTCTTCTAATGTTTCTAGCCTTCTGTCTAGAAAAACTTTTGATATTTAACCCGTGTAAACCTGAACCAAACTATCTGATCCTTAAGACCTAGACAGAAATGTATGACTCTGGGCAGGAAAACAAACAAACAAACAGAAACAGTGTTAAGTAAGATTTTACTAGTTAGGATCATGAGCCTTTGAAGAAATAGGGCAAAGACTTTCCAGTCCAAGAGATATTTACTTTCTTGACAATTATTTTTATGTATAGTATTGCTCTTAAATGGACAAATGTTCAGCGACCACATCCTAGGGGATGGAAAAGATTTTTCTGCCATAGTCCTACTTTGTGCCAAATTAGACAATAGCTAGACTGATGTCCATTTAATTCCAGATCTGTAGTGGTGTGGGATTTAATCCCAAATCAGACAAGGACCTCTTGAGATTAAATATATCATTTCATTACAAATTATTATATACTAATGATCCATTAGGCATTAAATGCATGGCAAAAAAAAAAAAAAAATCTCATCCACTTAAAGCTACGAAGGATACATATGTTTATCTATAAACTGGTAGTTCTGTATGTACCAATGTAAGAAAGTTTGCCTTCCTGCTGATTTGCAAAGTAGATATTTTGTGTCTGCAAAGAAGCAAAGAATATGCAGAAAGGTAACAACTATTATGACATTATCTCCCTTTTCCCTGCTTGTCAAAGAAGATGTGATATTATATTGCAGCTGATGAGAGTTATTATATTGTTATATTATTGTATTGTTTTCCTTATCTTATTGTTATTTTATTTTATTGCCTATCTTGAAGTAAAAGCTTCAGTTCATTTTGAGGAAGGGAAAATAAATTTAGTCAAATAACCAGTAAGCTGAGAAGTTATTTATGTGGAGGATCACAAAAAATGTAATTACAAAAACAGTAGTAAAATCAATAACATCTGTTCCATATTCATACATAAGCATGTGAATTAAAAATACAGATCCGATAAATAAAAAGTAATATTAAGTCAAAATCCAGAAAAAGGAAGGCTAGAACAAACTCACATGAAGTAACTTCATTTCCTTCAGTCTGTCTTAGCTTCCAATGCAAGAGCTCTTTCTCCAATCATAAATATAAAGTGTTGGCACCTTTCAAGTTTACTTTTCATTCTGAGCCTTGAGGGCAATTTGCTGGGAGTTTGCAAGCTTTTTCAAGCAAGCTTTAGAGGGTTTACTTAGTTTGAATCTCTTTAAAACAACTTGCTGCTGTTCAGTATTTTTTGTAATATATTTTATGCTTCCTTCTACATATTCTATTTTAATAAAAACTACCAAGAAAAACAAACAAACAAACAAACAAAACACTAGGATAATTAGATTTAACTTGGACGTGATTTATCAGACAGCACAGACATTCCAACAACAAAACAAAAAAATAAAAATAAAAATAAAAAAAACAAAACCAGGATTCTCTTGCTTTATGAAAACTTTTTTTTTTTTTTTTTTTTTTTTTTTTTTACTGGGTGGAAAAAGACCAATATGTGGTATTTAGTATGAAGTATAGACCAATATTTTGTATTTGTAGATGTTTTGCTTTCTCTTTGCATTAATAGTTATTTTCTTTTCTGAGGTGATACCAGCCTCCTTGTTACTCAGTGGTTCATTTGTTCATTTTAGATGTTTAAACACAGACATCTGCCATTACTTGCTCTGCTTCCTAGATATGGGACACAGGATCTTTGAGAGACCTCTGTCATACAGACTGACCTCTTTGGTGTCTCAGTATAATCTCAGCTGATATCTAGTGCCTATAATTAGTTATCACCTCCTTTATGTAAAGTTAGCTGGTGTCCAAATATATTTGTTTGAACGCTGTACAACCTGAGGGCTGTAAGGAAATCAACACAGGATATGCTTCCCAAAACTGAACACCTGATATAAGATTTGAGCTTTCATTACAAGTTTTCATTTCATTACTCATTCTACTGGTCATGCATTATAACCTAATGAAAATTATAGGACTAAAATGCACGGAACCTCTCAGAAACTGGATAAATTCCATGTCAGTATGCAATTGAGAAGGTTAGAATATAAGGCAAGTATTACATATAAAGTCACTATATAGCCTTGAGTGATCAGGTCAGGTCAAAGACATGGAGTCTTCATCTGGAATGTGACCATAGGTACATAAAATTATTTTTGTGTCTTGCTTAATAATCATCATGGTATTTTCTATTTTTATTAGCATACTGGCAATATCGTCATTCTAGGATATAATGCAAACTGTCCTTCAAAGCATGATCTGTACAAGTAATCACCTACTTAAGGTATGATTGAAAAACTGAGAAAAAAAAAATCTTCTCTGATATATTGTTCCATCTTTAATTAATAAAATACAATTATTTAATGAAAATCATATCTTCTATAATGTTTGGGGAGTTCAATTTTAGTTTTCTCTGTGCTCTTTTGAGACTTTTCTGCCTATTTATTCACGGTGTTCTCTTTGCACTAATCAATCTAGTGCTAAAATTCCAATTAGTGCTGCAACTTAAAAGACAGATTCATATTACCATCATTTCAGGACATCTGTTCTGTCTGAAATAAATTAAACACAATTTCATTCCAAATGCAAAATAATCTAAACATCATACTTTATTTAAGAATTAAAATCAGAAAATCCAAATTTCCACACAAGTCATTCCTAAGGAGATAATGTCAAAACTTTAATTTATAATACTATTCATTCTTTCTCTGTTTCCTGTCTTTCCAATAAGAAGAAAGGAATGTACGTTGAAATTATTAGAAGATACATTTTTAGTCTTCCTTTTCTTCCCAGAAAAACATCCAGGCATACTCTAAGCTAAAAATCTAATATTTGTTTAAAAAAATGTGGGATTATTTCAAAGATTACCTTTTGCTTGATACCACATTAAAACAAACAAAAACAAGCCTACATACATGTTTTCTTTTATAGTTTTTAGGAAGAAGTGTCAGGCTGTGTTATTTCTTTTCAATTTTGTGTACACTGTAGAAGAAAAAGAAGCAGTAAAAATCACAGAATAGTTATGTACTGTTGTTTGTCAAACCATCCTAATTTTGAGGATTAATTCCATACGTGAAGTAGTTTATTCCATTGTAAACCATTTTCCACTGGGGGGAAAAAAAAAAAATGTAGAAATTGTTTAGGTCTTTTTCTTTCTGTGCTTAAGAAGTACATTCTTTCTTCTCCTATATACTATTTTCATATCAATTTTTGACACAGTAGATTGTGGGTATTATGCATTCTTTTGTCATGACCACAATATTATTTTGTTATAATCACAATATATGGTCTATATATCTGTAGTCACTGATGAAACAGTTTGCATTTCAAATTGGTAAGGTAAATTTAGATGTTTCAGTGGTGGATGGTACTTATTCTAGGAATAAAAAGAGGCACATCTCAACCTACACATGAAACAGCCATATCTTGCAGTAAGGGGCATCACACATTACCTGCCAAGCGTAGGTAAACAAATCAAGCCTCTCCTCAGTGGTGAGGTCTACGTTCCACTAAATGCGTGGGATAAATGGTCCTGGAACATAATGGGAATTACAACTTCTATAATGGTCTGTGTAATCACTCTCATTTTGATTGTCTCATCCAGAATACAAAACCATTCTTTACCTCCTCATATTTTAAGTCTGTGAATATTCAAATGTGGAAAATATATTTTTTTAAAAAAATCTTTGTTAATCTAAAACAATAACAACAAGAAAAAACACAACATATTGAATTCTTCTTCTTTTCTTCACCAAATTATAGTATAAAGGAGGACATTTTAAGCTCTTATGAAACCTGCATAGTTACTGTTATGTCAGAAAAAAAATATTAGGTACTTTAAATTCCACAGCAAATAAATAAATAAATAAATAAATGATATCTACTTGTACAAGTAGATATTTGGTTCAAAATCAGCAACTTAAGAAATAATTGTAAAAGCTAATTATATTTATTTTCAACATTTCTCTCATATTCTCATATTTTGTGTAAAATTATTAATTACAAGTTAAGACCTTAATTTTCTTAAAGGGTGAACCCATGCTGAACAAAAACAGTGTTTTTAGCTCATCTCCAGAGTAAATCTGCTTCTTTTCTTTCACTGAACCTTCATTGAACCTGTACAAATAATGTGCAAGTTAGCAGCAACTATTAATCACAGTGTGAAGTAATAGGTAGAAAGAACTAAAATAAATCACATTTTTTCTTTATTATCTCTAGTTTCTTTTGCTTGTTTTTCAAAATGTCAAACACTTTCAAACCCACACTGCTTCTGAAGTATTACTAATTCATTTCTTCATGTACACAGGAAAAAAAAAAAAAAAAGATAAAATAAATTTATAACATATTTAAATTTCATCTTTAAAGATGAGTTAAGGTATTTTGTAAATATTACATCTTGACATCTAATTGATCATCACTTCTCATGTCTCTAGCCAGACCATATATGATTTTGATTACATCAACATAAAAGAGAGATGGCAAATTGAGGGAGAATTCAAAGGAGAAAACCAAAAACCACGGGCATAACTCCTGTAGAAAACAGTGGTAACCTTCAGTGAGTTGAATTCCTGGCTTTTGAAAATTTTCTTCACAAAACTCAAGGATTTGTTTAAGGTGATAGAAGTCAATATAAGCACATTTATATTTTTGATACAGAAAACTACTCTTGTAGGCTGTAGAAGAATCATTGCTAATGCTTTTAGAACAGATTAAGCACAACACTAGAAAATTTACTCTTTGAAATATTGCTGTATTGGCAGGAAGATGATAATTACATTGTATGTGTGCCTATGGCCAGTGGAGAGAATATTCTTCATGTTCCAAATGGTTAAGTGTTCAGAGTTCTGTTCTTATTAATGTTGAGTCTATTTTAATTACTGAGCATTGGCTTGATGTCAGCCCCTACTGGGGATTCAAAACCACCCAGTATAATTCAATCTCTTGTCCAAAAGGTCAGGAACCTTCCCTGCATTCTCACGTGTTCTGAAATTATTCCATGTCCATAAGCAATAGTACATTAAGGCATACATCAGTAACTCAGAAAATGAGATTAAGAAAAGGCCCTAGTATAAAAAGTCGGAAATTCTATTACATTTTCCTTTTCTCCTGAGGCTTTGAATAAATCCCAGTTTCAGCTAGGTTATATTTAATTTTCTTCCTAGTAGCTGGTATGGTGCTGTGTTTTGGATTTAGGATGAGAATAAGGAGGAAAATAATGTTGGTTACACATCAATGTTTACTTGTTGCTGAGCAGTACTTGCACAGAGCCAAGGACTTTTTTGCTTCTTATGTGGGGATGCTGGGGGTGCACAAGGAGCTGGGATATTTCATACCATAAGGCGTCATGCTGAACAATGAAACTGGGGTTTTTTGCCAGGTGGGCCTACTATTGCTTGGGAACTTGCTGGACATTGGTGATGAGCAATTGTGTTTGCTCAGGTGGTGAGCAATTCCTCAATTGCTCAGGTGGTGAGCAATTGTGTTTTGTGTCACTTCTTTTTATGTATCTTTTCTTTGTTCTTTTTTTTTTTTTTTTTTTTTGTATTTATTTATTTTTTATTCACTCTCCCATACCACTGTGGGGGAGTGAGCAAACAGCTGTGTGGTGCTTAGCTGCCTGATGGGTTAAACCACAGCAAGGACTTCTCCTGACTTACATTAGACCTGGCAAGCATGAGACATTGGTTTATCATCATGGTACTTAAGTGCTTGAAGGTGCATGGTTTACAACCAGTATGAATTGACTAGGTGTTAGGAAAGTAATTCAATAGTCAATTTTATGACCAATTACTTTCTGTCACTGAATGTATCCTTTCCTGAGGGGGTAATTTTAAACTTGAACATAATACAGTGTGTTGCAGTTAATCTCTGCAACTAACATAATTCCTACATTCCCAATCCTGGTTTCAAAGGTATTAGTTCTTAGCACAAATTTCTTTTAAAAGACTGAGCTATGGAATCCTCTTTCTTGTATCGCTGCCTGCTACTGCAATTCCTGGTTCATATCAAGTTCCTTGGAATGGTGGTTTCTTCTTCACCATTTTATTTATTTATTATTTTTTCCCTGTTGAGGTCAAATAGGAGAAAACAAAAATATCACCATGGAAGTAAATCTCAGACATGTTTAAAGCTCCCAGAAAAAATAATAATAATAATAATAATAATAATAATCCTCATTTTCAGGTCCACATAAATTACCAACAAACAACTTTGTTGACTCAGTGGTTACTTGCTACTGCTGGCAGCCTACTCGGTCTCTCAGTCTATGTCATGTTCTCAAGTATTGTCACGTTTGCATTTGCCATGAAGCCTGAAATAACCATTAGTTACCAATTACACAATTCTAGTTTTCACTAAAAATCACCAAGTAATTTTTTTCTAAATCACAACATGCTGAGTTTTCAATACATTACTTCTCTGTCTTTGAAAGATCATTTCAAATCCATGAACCCTATACTCTCTCTATTTTTTTTTATTTTTTTTTATTTTTTAAATTGTAGTTGTATAGGTAATCTTTCATCACCTTTAGTAACTTTTCCTTTTTTTTTTTTTTTTTTTTCCATGATTTTATCTGTTTCAGAGATATCAGCAATTTGTTTAAAAAAGAATTGAGTTGATCTGTGTGTCATGGCTTTAGCTGGGATAGAGTTAATTTTCTTTGCAGAGGCTCACACAGTGCTGTATTTTGGATTTTCGATGAAAATGGTGGTAATAACACACCAATGTTTTAGTTGCTGCTGATCAGTGCCTACACAGATCCAAGGACTTTTTAGCTTCTCATGCTGCCCTGCTAACAAGGAATCTGGGTGTGCACAAGGAGCTGGGAGGGGACACAGCCAGGATAGCTAATCCAGGTTGACCAAAGGGATATCCCACACCATGTGGCATCATGCTCAGCAACAAAAGCTGGTGTATAGAAGGAGGAAAACAGAGACATTTAGAATGATGGTATTTGTCTTCCCAATAAACCATCACATGTGATGAGTCCTGCTTTTCTGGAAGTGGCTGAACACCTGCTTCATGATGGGAAATAGTGAATGAATTTCTTCTTTTGCTTTGCTTGTGTGTGTGACTTTGCTTTACCTAGCAAACTGCCTTTGCCTTGATCCATGACTTCTCACAATTTTACCTCTCCAGTTGTTTCCCCTATCCCACCTGGGGAGAGTGAGTAGTTGGCTCTGTGGTTCTGAGCTGCCTGCCAGGGCTAAACATAACACTACGTAATAAGACTCCATAAACCAGTGAAAAAGGAATGTGTATTTCTATCTTATCTCATAATTTTAAAAAGGGGGCTCCATCTGCTTCTCCTGTTTTCTATGCACCAATAAACAAACAAATATAGAAATAAATAAATTGTGTTTATTAGACCTTATCCTTATCTCACACTGGACTATATCATCTTCTCCAAGACATCAGTCAGAAGATATCTTTGTACACATTTTCTAACTAAAGGTTTTCGGTGCTCTTCTTAGTGAAAAGATTTTTTATCTTCACCAACAAAAAATGGGCCTACAATCCCATGTTTAAACCAGCTGTGCTGATGAGTACAAAATGCAAGTGCAAGCTTCCTACGAAGCCTACACGAGACTCTTACACAATGTTTTTGCCATTCACATGCATATAAATGAATACTAAAGAATGAACATATTGGGGATTAAAAGGAGAAAAAAAAATAAAGAATGAACTGTTAGGAGAGAAGAAAGGGCATCAGAGTAACTGTGAAAGAAGTGAAAAATGGATCAAAGAATTCTGAATTTCTTTTAAGACATGGTCCATTCTGTAATACAAACAGTACTATTCTTAAAGACCACACTTGTTCACTGGAAAATCCCTTTTCATTTCTAGTAAGTGACTAGAGACTTGGGCTTAAAGTCACAAGAAAAAACACCACCAAAACAGAGCCAGTAAATATGGAAGAAAGATGGGAAGATAATAGTAAGACTAAAGGAAATAGAAAAGAGAAACAAACAAACAAACAAAACAAACAACAACAACAACACCTTGCAACTTCACTCTAAGAAGTCAAAAAAAATATATATATTTCTCATAGTTCCACTGAAATTATGTACCACTAGCCTTGAATATTTAAAAAAAAGACTGGAACAACAACCAAAAAAAAAATCATGAAAAGGTAAAGGCTCTTAAGTAGTATATTTGACCTTGGCATTGCTAGAAATATATTTTATTACCCATATATTTACCCTCTTGTAATTATAAAGGTTAAATTTTATTTAACAAGGAATGGTCCTGCAGTTAACACAACTGACAATGACATTAATCCATCTAATAATATGCAATTATTTTTTAATTAAAGTTACAAAACACAATATTCACACATAAAAGTGACTTGAAATCTACCTTAGCCTGAAATTGAACAGATTGTAAGCTATCAGTAACAATTTAAGAGCAGTAGCTTTAAGAAAATTAGCCTGCCCTTGGCACAAGTCATCTACAAATTCAAAAGACACAATACTTTTTGCCTAGGTGATTGCCTTATGTCTTATTATGTTGAAGGTGTCCTTGTGCTTTCATCTGTTTCCTTCAGTGCTCCCAGTACCACAACTGTATATATGCCACTTAAAAAAAACAGTGTCACTTGCTTGACCATGCTAAATTCAACTACAATAATCTCAGTTTGGATATTACACACACCATCTTTAATAATAATTATGTTAACCAACAACATTTAACATGTTCTGAAACAGTTAATTTATACTTTACATAGAAACATTATTTTTTGGTAAAGCTGAAAAGCACAAAGACAATTTGAATACATTTTCTCTTCCTCCCACCCATATTTTAACCATAATTATATATGCTAGACATATCACAGAATCACAGAATCACAGAACTGAAAGGGTTGGAATGGACCTTGAAAGATCATCGGGTCCAACTCCCCTGCCAAAGCAGGTTCCTTAGAGCAGGTTGCCCAGGTAGATGTCCAGACGGGCCTTAAATATCTTCAGAGAAGGAGACTCCACAACCTCCCTGGGCAGCCTATTCCAGTGCTCCGTCACCCTCACCTTAAAGAAGCTCTTTCACACAGTGGTGCAGAACTTCCTGTGCTCTATCTTGCAGATATTACCTTATCCTATCCCCACAAACCACTGAAAAGAGATTGGCCAGATCCCTCTGTCTCCCACACCTCAGGTATTTATATACATTGATGAGATTCCCTCTCAGTCGTCTTTCTTAAGGCAGAACAGGTCTCTCAGCCTGTCTTCATAGGGAAGATGTTCCAGGCCCTGTATCATCTTTGTGGCCCTCCACTGGACTCTTTCCAGGAGACCCCTGTCTTTTTTGTACTGGGGTACAAATATGATATTAAGCAGCAAGCCTTAAATATTTTTGTACACTATAGCGATATTTGTGCCAAAATCTTGGTTTCATGAGTTCTGGCACCCTTTCAGAGTACTGGGCAACCAATAACATCATGCTAAGTCTATTGCACATTCTGAAATCATTAAAGTATTTTTTGCAGTGCAGTCAGCTAAAACAGCAGCAATACCTATATGGGATATTCATTTATTATCTCAGTCACACTGTCTTAGCAAGCTGCTCAACAGAAATTTCAATTCTAGAACCAAATTCCCTCATCTTCAAAACAAGATGTCATAGTCTTCAGAAATTAGGTCCAACCATTAGACTTCAAGTAATAAAGAAGTTAAAACAGGAAAAAAAAAAAAAAAAAAAAAAAAAAAAAAAAAAAGTGATAGTGAGCTATAGATCCTTCCAGATTTTCCACCTTAATGCCAAGTCTTTGATAAATAAGGAGGATGTTATGAAAGTTAAGTGGTGCCTCTAATATCCTCAGATCCTTGGGACACTATTTATGCATCTTCTATGGTATACAGTCTTGAAAACAGGACTATACAAACAGTTGATTGCTACACAATATATCTTATTCATTGCTAATATACACTGTGATGTGCCATGACTAGCAGTGTGCCAGTGAGAACCATGAATGTTCTCACTGCCCCTCCTGCAGTTAGACAAAGGGTCTTATTGGTCAGGTGGTCCTCTGTAAGGTGCACAAGCATCTGCTTCCATTGTTCCTTGAAATGTGTTGCTCTTTGGTCTCACTGTGTTGACAGGTTCTTCCCCTTCCTTTATATATTTACATCCTGTTACATCTGATTTTTTTTCCTGTCTTTGATGATTTACATATTTTAAATTGTTGCCAACAAGAATTGCTTCTTTGCACTGTTTCTCTTTTGTCATCTTGCAGGTCTTAGTAGACTCAGCAATTTCTCTTTTATATACCTAAGTGGTAGGTATTGCTCATCATTATCTTCTGTTAGAAAAACTGGGCTCTCAATCACATCTAAATTTGAAATTCCGACATGCACTGAAGGTAGCACTATTTCTCTCTTTTTTTTTTTTTTTTTTTTTTTTTTTCTTGTAAGAAATAAGATGGCCTAATGAGCAAGGTAAACATACCTGCACAAAGAAGAGTGGTTGTAGAAGAGATAGATGTACCACAAAAAAATCCGCTCTCAAAAGTGTGTGTAAAAAAAAATAAAATCAGATATTTTTTTCACTTAGTATAAATACTAAGCATTTATAGAATTCTGTCCCACATTCTCAACTATTGACGTGAAAACTAGTGTACTAGTGCTGTTAATACCAATAAAATAAATGTCATCTGTATTTTAAATATATGTCTGTCTGTTAATAACAGTACTATATCCAAACAGAATATAGCAAAACACCGTGTCTGTTACAAAGGAACTAACTTTTGTAATGCACATCCATGGTACATATTGGATGTTTTTCAGTGTCCTGAAATTAATCCTCTCTGTAAATGCTGGACATGAGATGCCCATCTGAGATATTATTAGCTGTATCAAAAAAAAAAAAAATAACTAAATTAATAGTAAGCTTTCTTCAGTTTAACTCACATGCTATAGAATTGAGTCTGGATGGAAATAACTAAATTTCAGAATACTCATGGCATTTCAAAGGTATTCTGTTGCCTGGATGTGTTTGGTGGTGTTTTTTCTTGTCTGTTTGTTTTGTTGTTGTTGTTTGTTTTGTTTTGTTTTGTCTTTTTGGGACAGGTTCTATGCAAGGAGAGATGAAATCACTACAGAATCTTCAGCTCAGATATCCCTTTCCCAGGAAAGGGATTGATGTCTGCAGTGTTGATATCTGCAGGTCATAAATGCCAAGGGCACATGGGTGTAATAAAATTCATATTTAACTGCATATTTTAATATTAACATATTTTGACAACAATAGACAATGAACAGAGTGATATAATGAAATAAAAAGTCTTGTCCAAAAAAAAAAAAAAAAAAAGTATAATTCAATTATGAGAATCTTTTCTGTAAAACATTACAAAGGCTAAATATGAAAGCATCAAAGCTGAAAAAAATATAAAGAGTAGTCCATTAACATCAGCTAATCAGAAATACCACCCAAGGATTGTCAAAACAGTACACTAGGGAGGAAGATTGTTATTTCTACATAGAAAATACCCCACTTCTCATGCAGCACCTTTGTCACATGCATCTTGTCACTATTGTCAATAAAACAGTGGATATTTGGTGTGACTCAGGAAAGCAATTCTCACATTCTTATG
>NC_048894.1:130035979-130070715 GCF_011077185.1 Oxyura jamaicensis | reverse complement strand
CTTACCTAGTTTAAAGCCCTCTCAATGAGCCCTGCCAGCTCCTGGGCTAGGATCTGTTTTCCCCTTGGAGACAGTTGGGACCTGTCTGTGGCGATCAGGCCAGGTGCCGAGTAAAGCGCCCCGTGGTCAAAGAACCCAAAGTTCCTGTGTTGGCACCAGCCTCTGAGCCACGTGTTTATCAGGTGGGCTTTTCATGTCCTCTCTGAACCATTCCCTGCCACTGTAGGAATGGATGAAAACACCACCTGTATTCCCGCTCCGTCCACAAACCGTCCCAGCCCCCTTAAGTCCCGTTTGATAGCTTTCAGGCTTCTCTCATCAATGTTATCACTGCCAGCCTGGACTATCAGTAGTGGGTAGTAACTGGAGGAGCGAACCAGGTTGGGAAGCTTTCTGGCATCATCATCGCTGACCCTGGCCCCAGGGAGGCAGCAGACTTCCCTACGGGTAGGGTCAGGCCGACAAATAGGGCCCTCTGTTCCCCTGAGAAGGGAATCGCCCACCACCATCACCCTTCTCTCCTTCTTGGTGGGAGCAGTCTTGAGGCGTGGAGCAGACTTCCTCGCCCTGGGCTTCCTGGGTAAACTTTCTACCACATCCTCACCCACCGCTCTCTCAAGCTCCAGGGCCTCAAATCTGTTGCATAAGGGCACCTGGGAAGGTGGGGCAGGTGGGTGGGGGGAGGCATTTCCTGCAGTGTCGTGCAGGAACCAGTCTCCATTCCTCCTCCACTCCTGGGGCCCCTCCCTCTGCCTGATAGCGACCAGGCAGGGGGTCCACCCCCATTTGGGGGGTCTCACTCTGGTGCCTCTCCTTCAGGCCTTGCAGTGAGTTGTTCCACCAGTCTATCTCCCGCTCGCACTCCCTGATGGCCCTCAACCTCTCCACCTCCTCCTTGAGCTCTGCCACCAGGTGGACCAGGTCATCCACCTGCTCGCACCTCACGCACACAGTATCTCCACCTCCCTCAGATGGCAGCAGCAGGCTCTGGCACTCCCTGCATCCAGAGACCTGAACTGCTGCATTTTTGAGCGGGCACTCTGTCTGGGTGGCTACAGACTTTCTAGCGTGAGCTCTCAGCCTAGCAAGGACCATAGTGGCCTAGCTACTGGTAGAAAGCCATCAGATGAGTTGTTCTTAGGGGCGGGGGGGGGAACGCTCTGCCCTCCCTGCTTGCCCTGCATGCGCGAACTGCCATGCCCCGCCCTTCTGACGTGCCCCGCCCTGTTTGCCTGTCCTGGTCGCCCCGCTCCTGGTTGTTCGTGCTCTCCAGAGGCTGCTTTTGAACGGCCAGGGAGGGGGCACTGCTGGCTCCGCCTACGCCTCGTCAGCGTCCCTCACGAGGGCTGCCGGGCTGTGGTGGCTCCCTCGGCTCCCTCGAGTCGCCTCGATGCCGGGAAAATAGCCCTGCATGTCCCGATCCCCGACTCCGTTGCGGAACGCGTCTGCCCTGGAGCCGATAGCCTCGGCAAGTTAGATGATCTTTAAGATCCCTACCAACCCAAACCATTCTATTATTCTATGAAAAGTTTTATCTGGCATTGTTTTATTATTATTATTATTATTATTATTATTATTATTATCCTTCTCATTATACAAAAAAAAAAGAAAAGTTCAATATATTACTTAAAGTATAGAAATATTTGGAATCGCTGTTTACATCCTTAAAATGTAGATTAATTCCCACAGGAATATGTTATAGTAAACTGAGGAAATGTAGAGTACTCAGGATAGGCATGCAAATAATTTATCATGCCCTTGTATATATATAAAACTAGTTAATTGTGTACATGTATCTAAGATTTGAACTTTTGTGTTAACAACTGGAAACTTCATATTGGAATCTAGTGGTAAAAAAAAAAGAGTTAATATCTAGGAAAAATACCATAAAGATTATCAATAACATTTGTTCCATCAAACCAACCTTCAAAATCTGAGGAGGTTGTATATACATATACAAGAAAATCAAGTAGTCCTTGCTAGAATATCTATGATCTAGACTGCTTTATCTATGACACAATGAATGTACTCCTATGAATATGTGTGCTCCAAATTAATAGGATCCTTTCTGAAAAAAAATCTGGAATAAGCATTCTCTTACATTTATTCAACTTTATTTCCTTTTACAGTTGGGTTGCATATACAAAGCTGAGTATGTGAGCTTGAAACAACAGAATACTACTTCTAAAATGAGATATTGCAGCAAAAGAGAACAAACAAAAAGCCTGGAAAACCTGTTTAAGCAACTGTTTAAATACAAAAGGACAATTGCCAAAATATTTTTACAAAATGATGATTGGCTCCTAACAGAGACATTAGGAAAAAAAAATGAAGCTGCATTCATATGTAATCAAATCAAAATGTTAGGGTACAAGACTCAATAAAAGGAGTCCAAGGTTAATAAAACCTCCTGATGTAGAGCAAAGATGACAGTTGCTGACTTTCAAACTGGATTCAAACAGCAATGCTCAAGGATTAAGACTATATCTAATAAATGGCTTCACACATATATTCTTTTTTAAATGAAAAGATCTCCCAAACAAAAGGAATAGTCCTCCAAGCCTCCAAGCCTTTATAGATGCATTACAAGAAAAAAAAAAAAAAAAAAAAAAAAGTTATTTACTTTATTAAGTAAAAATATTTAACATAGAAGCATAAATTATATAAAATGTGGGATGCATGTTCAAGTTGAGCAAAGATGAGAAGTGTATTAAGCATGAAATTTAAGCAAAAAATCTTGGATATCCTTTTTTCCCATTGTTTTAGTTAAATTGATTATACGTAGTTCTCTTCAGTAGCAAAACTAAAGAAAGCTTAATTGCAAAAGAAAAAATGTGAAAATTAATTTAATCTTAATCTGACAATTTATTAGATCTTAATGGCCGTTAATATCACTGCTACACTAAGGGTAATGATCCATCCAAATAAATACACTACTTGAGCTAAAAAATATACATTGATAAATACTTGTTAAATATAGATTTACATATTTTTTTTCCCTGAATTTAAATATTTCTCTTTAGGTCATAGCTTATATTTCTGAACATTTGCAATTATTTGCATTATTTAGGTACTAATGCAATATTTTGCACATAAATAATGTGTGGAAATCTCATTCAAAAGTAGATAAGTGATACAAAAACTAAGGCTAACACAGATTGCAGAGGATTATGCATCATGCATATTAATTGCATGATGATGTCAGTCTTAAGACATGACACTCAGTGAATCATTGAATCATCTAGGTTGGAAAAGACCTTCAGGATCATCAAGCCCAACCATCAACCTGACCAAGTGAGTCCCATCACTAAACCATGTGCCACATCCACACATCTCTTAAATATCTCCAGGGATGGTGACTTCACCACCTTCCTAGGCAGCCTGCTCTAGTTTTGTTTGACCAATTCTTCTCTGAGAAGAAATTCTTCCTAGTGTGCAAACTAAACCTCCCCGTGCACAGCTTAAGACCATTTCCTTCAGTTATGTCACTTGTCACCTGGAAAGAGACTGACAACCTCCTCATCTTGATGAGGCAGTCAGCTCTGGGGCAGACAAATTCTGCAGCAGAGTGGGGGGATCATGGCGTGCAGGGGTTTTCCTGTATTGAGGTCCCTTTGAGGCAGACAAAGGAGCCGCCAGGACCTGGCAGCCCTCACACTGGAGCCAGGAGCATGCACCCCTCCCCATTGGACAAAGGCAGCCCCTGGGGAGCATGAGCAACCAGCACTGCAACGTCAGGCAGGGCAGGGCAGGGCAGGACAGTTTGTGTAGGCAGGGCAATCAGGGAGGGCACTGAAGATTGGCCAAATCATCCCGGGAGCAATGGTGACCACCTGGCAGAAGTCCATGGCCTCAATGAGCTTGGCACCCACCACAGCTGATGCAGCCTCCCTGATAGAGCGCTGGGAGGAACATGCTGCCAGCTGTCAGACTTCTGGGTGTGCCCTACTCTTATGCCGGTACAGGATGGTGGTAGCGAGCATGGCTGTGGGAGGTGTGCCCAGGTTGAAGAACTGTTTCACCTCTTGGCAGAGCTTTGGGAGGAGGTGGGCAGGTGGAGGAGCATCAGGGAGTCAGAGAACGAGATTGACTGGTGGGGTTGAACTCTACCATCCCTGAGGCAGGCTCCTCAGCCATCCACAGCCACTGTGCAAGAAACGAAGGATTCCCTACCCCCTCTGCCACCAGATAGAGGGAAGGGAGGGATTGGAAGCAGATTCCTGTTTGGCACAGCAGGTGAACCCCCCTGCTGCATACCTCACCTTCCCAGGTGCCCCTATGCAACAGGTATGAGGCTCTGGAACTTGATGGGGAAGCAAATGACAATGTGGATCATGGTCCATCCACACTGGGGGAGTTGCCCAGGGCAAGTCCACCTACATCCCGCATCACGACAAGACCCACCAAGAAAAAAAAAAAAAAAAAAAAAGGGACTCCCTTCTAAAGGGATCAGAGGGCCCAGTTTCTCATCCAGACACAACCCATAGGGAAGTCTGATGTCTCCCTGGGGCATGGGTAAGAGACGCCACTCAGACAGTCACTCGCCTAGTATGCCCCTTTGATTATTACCTTTTATTGGTTTTCCAAGTTGGTGGTGATGAGGTGGCATAGAGAAGCCCAAGAACAATCAAAAGGGACTTTAGGGCTTTGGGGAAATCGGTTGAAGGATCAGGTGCACAGGTAGTGTTTTCCTCCATCCTTCCAGTAGCAGGGATCAATATTGAAAGGAACAGGTGAACCCAGCTGATCAATACGTGGCTCTGAGGCTGATGCCACCAACACAGTTTCAGGTTTCTTGATCATGGGAAGGTCTACATGACACTGAGCCTACTGACTCCTGATGGGGATCACCTTTCTATGAGAGGGAAAAGGATTTTTGCCCAGGAGTTAGCAGAAATAATTGACAGGGCTTTAAACTAGATTTGAAGGGGGAAAGGGACAAAACCAGGCCCACCAGTGATAAGCTATGGGACTGCCTGCCAGTTTTTGAGGAACTGCATGCTGGTGAGGCCTTTCAGTCTGCCCCAGGAGGGACTGAGTTGAATGAAAGACATCTGAAGTGTTTCTGTACATAGAAACGCAGCATGAGAAATAAGCATTTCAGCTCCCTGAAATGTTTTTATACTAAAGCGCATAGTATGGGAAAAAAACTGGAGATCTGCTTGTGGTTGCATGGCTATGATTTCATTGCAATCACAGAGACATGGTAGGATAGCTCACATGACTGGAAAACTGTCATGGAAGGCTACGTGCTTTTTAGAAAAGACTGTCCAGGAAGGCTAGGTGGTGGATTTGCTCTTTATGTGAGAGAGAAACTGAAATGCATAGAGCTCTGCCTAGGGGTGAATGAAGAGCGAGTTGAGAGCTTATGGGTAAGGAATAAAGGGCAGGCTATCATGGCTGACAATGTTGTGGGTGTTTGCTACAGGCCATCAGATCAGGAAGAAGAGGTAGATGAAGCCTTCTTAGACAGCTCAAAGTAATCTCTCAGTCACAAGCCCCGGTTCTTCAACTAACCTGATATCTGCTGAGAAGACCACACTGCTAGGCATAAAGAGCCCAGGAGGTTCCTGAAGTGCATTGATGACAACTTTTTCACACAGATGATTGAGAAGCCAACAAGGAGAGCTGTACTACTGGACCTTGTATTAACAAATAAGGAAGGACTAGTTGGAGATGTGAGGGTCTGGGGCAGCCTTGCCTGTAGTGACCATCATATGGTGGAGTTCAGGTTCTTGCAAGGAGGAATCAGGGCAAAAAGTAGGATTTGTGATCCTGGACTCCAGGAGAGCAAACTTTGGACTCTTCAGTGATCTACTTGGAAGAATTCCATAGGTAGGGTCCTGGAAGGAAGGGAGGTCATAGAATCACAGAATCATAGAATGTCCTGCATTGAAAATGATCTTAAAGATCATCTAGTTTCAACACTTCTGCTCTGGGTAGGCTTGCCAACCAGTAGAGCAGGCTGCCCAGAGCCACATCCAGCCTGGCCTTGAATGCCTCCAGGAATGGGGCATCCACAACCTCTCTGGGCAACCTGTTCCAGTGCCTCACCACCCTCTGAGTGAAAAACTTCCTCCTGGTATCTAACCTAAATCTCCCATCTTAGCTTAAAACCATTCCCCTTTGTCATATCACTATCAACACTTGTAAACAGGTGTTCCCCCTCCTGTTTATACAATCCCTTCAAGTACTGGAAGGCTGCAATGAGGTCTCCCTCGAGCCTTCTCTTCTCCAAGCTCAACAAGCCCAGTTCCCTCAACCTTTCTTCATAGGAGAGGTGCTCCAGTCCTCTCATCATCTTAGTGGCCCTTCTCTGGACCTGTTCCAAGAGCTCCACATCCTTCTTGTGATGGGGACCCCAGGCCTGCACGCAGTATTCCAGGTAGGGTCTAAGACAGCTGGTCAGTATTCAGGTATCACTTCTTCCAAGCTCAAGATCAGTGGATCCCTATGAGTAAGAAGGCAAGCAAAGGGGGAGGAAGACCTGCATGGATAAGAAGGGAGCTCCTGATAAAGCTCAGACAGAAGAAAGATGTTTACAGTATGTGGAAAAAGGGATAGACCACTTGGGAGGAATATAGGGACACTGTCCCTATAGGCAGGGATGCGACAAGGAAGGCCAAAGCCCTTTTGAAATTAAATCTGGCAAGGGATGACAAGGACAACAAGAAAGGCTTCTTCAAATACATCAGTAGAAAAAGGAAGACTGGGGAAAACATCGGCCTGCTGCTGAATAGGGCAGGTGCCCTGGTGGCAAAGGATACAGAGAAGGCTCTGTTGATGAATGCCTTCTTTGCTTCAGTCTTTACTGCTCAGGTCAGCCCTCAGGAAGCTCAGACTATGCAGACGAGAGAGGAAGTCCGGAGAAAGGAGGACTTTCCCTTGGTTGAAAAGGATCAGGTCAGAGATCATCTAAGCAAAATTTACATTCACAAATCCATGGGGTCCCATGGAATGCACCCATGGGTGCTGAGAATGCTGGCCAAAGTTATTGCTAGGCCACTCTCCATCATCTTTGAAAGGTCGTGGAGAACTAGAGATGTGCCTGAGGACTGGAAGAAAGCCAATGTCATGCCAGTCTTCAAAAAGGGAAGAAGGAGGGCCCAGACAACTGCAGGCCAGTCAGCCTAACCTCCATTTCTGAAAAGGTGATGGAACACCTCATCCTGGAGGTCATCTCCAAGCATCTGGAAGATAAGAAGGTGATCAGGAATAGCCAGAATCGATTCACCAAGGGGAAATCACATTTAACGAATCTGATATCTTTTTAAGATGAGATGACCAAATGGGTGGATGAGAGGAGAGTGGTGGATGTGGTCTGCCTTGACTTCAGCAAGGCTTTTGACACTGTCTCCTATACCATCCTCATAGACAAGCTCAGGAAGTGCAACCTAGATGAGTGGATGTTAAGGTAGGTTGACAATTGTCTGGATTGCAGAGCTCAGAGGATTGTGCTTATTGGTGAGGAGTCTAGTTGGAGGCTTGTAGCTAACGTAACCCCCCAGTGGTCCAGACTTTTTCAACTTAATCATTAACAATCTGGACAATGTAACGGAGTGCACCCTCAGCAAGTTTGCTGACAACACAAAGCTGGGAGGAGTGGCTGGTACCCCAGAGGGCTGTGCTGCCATTCTAAGGGACCTCAACAGTCTGACGGTTGGGCCAAGAGGAACCTGATGGAGTTCAACAAAGGTCAGTGCAGGATCCTGCACCTAGGGAGGAATAACCTCAAGCACCAGTACAGGCTGGGGGGTAACCTGCTGGAGAGCAGCTCTGAAGAGAGGGACCTGGGAGTTTTGGTCAACAGCAGGCTGACCACGAGTCAGCAATGTGCCCTTGTGGCCAAGAAAACCTACAGTATCCTGGGCTGCATTTGGAAGAGTGTTGCCAGCAAGTCAAGTGAGGTGATCCTCCCCCTCTACTCAGCCCTGGGGAGGTCACATCTGGAGTACTGTGTCCAATTCTGGGCTCCCCAGTACTAGAGGGACATAGAACTACTGGAGCAAGTCAAGAGGAGGGCCACTAAGATGATTAGATGATTGAAGCACCTGTCGTATGAGGACAGGCTGAGAGAACTGGGCCTGTTTAGCCTGGAAAAGAGAAGACTGAGGGGAGATCTCTTCAATGTGTATAAGTATTCGAGGGGAGGGTGTCAAGAAGATGGAGCCAGTTTCTTTTCAGTTGTGCTCAGAGGGAAGACGAGGCAGTGGATACAAACTGAAGCACAGGTGGTTCCAGCTGAATATGAGAGGGAACTTTATTGTGATCCCTGGAACAGGTTGCTCAGAGAGGTTATGGAGTCTCTTTCTCTGGAGATATTCAATATCTGCCTGGATGCCATCTTGAGCAATGTGTTCTCTAAGTGATCCTGCCCCACTCATCCTCCTCCAGATTAAACAACTTAATTTCCTTCAGCTACTCCTCATATCTTTTTTTTTCTTTTTTTTTTTTTTTTTCTTTCTTCTTTTTCTCTCCCTGGTTGTTCTGAACTGCTGGTAAATTTTTGAAAGTGGCTTGGTGGGCTTTTCCACGATCTCCTTCATAACCTTCGATGAATCCCATCTGGCCCAATAGATTTATGAACATTCAAAACATGAAGGAAGTCACTTAGAGTTTCCCACTGGATTATACGGGGCTTCATCTCACTTCCTGTCACCTTATGCCAGCTAAGGGGGCTGGGTACCCTAAAAATAATTGGCCTTGATAGTAAAGAGTGAGACAAAAAGGCATTAAGTACCACAGCCATATCCTTATCTTTCATCACTAAATTTGCCCTCACATCCATTGAAGGATGGAAAGTCTCCTTAATCCTCCTCTTGCTACTGATGTATTTATAAAACCATTTTTTTATTGGTTTTGTACTACACTAGCCAAATCAAGTTCCAACTGGGCTCTGGTCCTTTTAATTTTCTTCCTCTACAGCTTGACAACAGCTCTGTAATCCTCCTGAGTTGCTTGTCCCTTCTTCCAGAGTTCCTAAACTATCTTTTCTTCTCAGTTTCTGAAGTTCTCTGTTCAGCCAGGCTGGTCTTTTTTGCCAGCTCATCTTTCAGCGTATTGGGATGCATTGCTGCTGCACCTTTAAGATTTCATTTTAATGTCTTTCTGAACCCCAAGAGACTCAACCAGATAAGAAGCAGTCCTACCTACTGGCACTCTGTGCCACTTGACTGGGAGTGCAATTTTCATCTGTGTGCTATGGAGTGCAATGTATTTCTGTGCTGGTAGAAATCATGGCTTTGCTAGTTCCACAACTTCTTCATAGCTTATTCTAAGAGAGAAACATCTCCGTTGCATATTTTTAATGCTTTGGAACCTGGATTCGCAATAGGTAAGCTTCAAAATGGGCTGTTCACAGGTTCTCAGGTACATATTACCTGCTGTGTTCCAGTGCAACCATACAGATCTAAAGCATGATTTAACTGTTAAATTTTAGATTATTCTTTTTTTTTCTCTGCTTTTGGAAACAGTCATATTACTTGAGAAGAGGATCTCTCTGATTTGTTTTTCATTCCAAAGCATGCAGACAGTGTAATTTCTTGGTATATGTAATACCATTAACAAAGGAAAAAAATATCTGAAAATAAATGATTGCTAAAATGTTGAACTGAGATTAGAGAAGCATAGTCTCTGGAATTTTGTTGTAGTCACTTAGGATTACATGTTATATTATTAATCATCACATTTTTCCTAACACAGTATATAGAGACCTCAGGTGGACTAGATCCCTATGCTAATCATTGTACAAACATCCACTTTGCAACATCTTGCAAGCAAACTGGTAAGATGTAGCAGATATGGACATAAAATAGTCATGGACATAAAATGTGGAAAATAAGAGGAACAAAATACATTGATTAACTTTTAGTAATGTTAGTGTTTATACATTGTTGTTGGATTTGGCATTGGGACTTTTATCTTCTTTTGATGTGTTTTCCCTTTGGATTTCTCCTCTGAAAGACTTCTGTTATAGCAATATTTTCAATTGTCTTACATCTGTGTACACAATATCAATGCCTTAAGAGAGCCAAAGACAGTATTATAATCAACAATGCACTCAAGGGTGGTCTGGCTCTAAATAAGATAACATAGAGACCTCAGAGCTTATCACTCTTTCTTCATTCATCTCTCTCTGGTCTAGAACATCCACCTCTGTAGCATCTTCTGGAAACAGTTGCTCAGAATCACAGATTTTATGAATGTTGTCAGGATGTATGTGCAATTGACTACACACAAAAGTGTATGTGTTGCATCTACTGGTTTAGTTACAATTCCCTAGCTAATGTAGTATTTTCAGATAGGAAGGAAAGGGAAAAATCAAGGGAGGAAAGAAATGGTGACAAAAAGGGAGAAAATACACTTGTATTGAATTGTTATCATCTGTCATGAACTACAGTAGGTCTCATTGCACATCCACTTTTACACTTGTTATGCCAATGCCTGGTTCCCAGTAATAATCCATACATCTGGATTAATGATAACACATTAGGTGATCTTCTGTCCCAATTAAAAAATGACCACAGCATTGGTCTTAGTATTAGTTACATCTTGGGATCATTGCTGACCAATTTTGTTTCCCTTACCTTCCTTTATCTCATTTAGTTTGAAGGGGTCAATCCAGAAACTAACTGACCTGAACAGCAAAAGCAGGTAATATCCTTATTTTTCTCCTTGTAAGGTCTCTCAAACTTCTGTCAAAAATCTTTAATGATAAATAGAAAAATAAATAAATAATAAAAAACAAAACAAAACAAAAAAAATGCAACACATGATTTCTTATGACAGCACCATCATAAAGTAGTTTCAGATCTACTCTTTTGTGTTGCCATTGTGATTACTTTTGTTGGTGTTAACATCAAGGAAAATGGAGAATAAGCTTCACCACTTCAACTTGTCTTGGAAAAAACTTTCTGAACAGCATCAGCTGCCAGCACTGGAAGCTTTCTTCTCCCCCTTATTTTTTAGCTATGTCAAGAGGCATTTGCCTTTTTAAAATAACACAATGTAGAAGATCATTATAAAATGAAGCATTCAAGTTTTGATGATCTGTTTCCTCTTAATTGACAAGTGCAAAAAGCTACAGTAGTGCAGCTGTCATACGCTTGCTCTACAGTTACCTTCCAGAAAAAGAAATCATTCCATGATTTGCTCTACGCTAGCTAAGTAATTTTCTGGGGACATAAATGGGAAAAGGCTGTATCTTCTTTCAACTTTCTGTAAATAACTTTTTGAATCAAGGGAAAAATGGATGAAAAATGATTCAGGAAGCTGAATTTCAGCTGATGCTTCTTCCATACTGCAGATGGAGCAGTTTTGTTGGAAAGTTCTATTTCTTATTGTGAGCAACATTAATAGGTAACTGATTATTATACTTATGTGATGTCTATCCATTTATTATAAAGATTAACAGCTCAGTGACCCCTGGAAACTACAGGATATTTATGTTGTTTTGTACAAGCACTTTGTTTAATTGGTATATATAACACTAGTGCAATTAAATACAATGTAGAGTTTATATGTAATGTAGCAGTCAATGGTTCTATGTCCAGGTGGAGGCCAGTGACAAGCAGTGTCCTTCAGGGATCTGTCTTGGGACTGGTGTTTTTCAACATCTTTATCAATGACATAAACAATGGGATTGAGTGGACCCTCAGCAAGTCTGCAGATGACACCAAGTTGAGTGGTGTAGTTGATACCAAAGAAGGAAGAGATGTCATTCAAAGAAGGGACCTGGGCAGGATGGAGAAGTGGGCCCATGTGAACCGCATGAGGTTCAAGAAGTCCAAGTGCAAGGTGCTGCACCTGAGACAGGGCAATCACAGAAAGGAGTACAGACTAGGAGAAGAACTCATTGAGAGCAGTTAACGAGAGCCAGCAGTGCGCACTTGCAGCCCAGAAGGCCAACTGCATCCTGGGCTGCATCAAAGGAAACATGACCTGCAGATCAAGGGAGGTGATTGTCCACCTCTGCTCTGCCCTCATGAGACCCCACCTGGAGTAATGCATCCAGGTTTGGGGCTTGGGCCTGGGAGGGCCCCTGTTGCGGTTTATCCTCCCACTCTCCCTGCCACTCATAACTATCCTGCCTCAGGACAGATCTCTGGATGACACTCTTAAGTATTTGTTTAATCTTAGACAGAACCTGAAGTGCATTCAGGAGACATAACAATGAGAACATGCTGGTCTGAACATCCCAAGGACATTCGAAGTTTTGGAAAGCTACCATAACTTGCCTGGAGGAGAAGAAAGGGAGAGTGAACAAATGGGAAAAAAACATCTTCCCCTGACCCCTCCATAGATTGGCTCCCTGTAGAAAAAGCATGAAAAGTGTAATCATTAATAGTTTTGGAGGTAGAGTTCCCAAAGTATGGAGTTGATGACAGTGCTGAGTACAAATACCAGATTAGTCTCATGGCCAGTAATTTTATCATATCGCAAGCCAGTGTTACACAGTACAGCAAAATAATAACATTGTACCAACCCCCAGCAGTGATAAGCAACACGACAGGGAACACATACAGTAAGTAATGTGCTATATAACTCAATTCGGAAAACAGGCACAGCAGACTTGAGATCACAAAAATCGGCATTGTGATTAGTAAATATTAAACTGATGTAATGCTTATCAGAATTTTGTTTTAATACAGTCTATTCAGATCTGTCGTTATCTCAACACTTCGTGCCCCACGTTGGGCACCAAAAGGGCTGTTGTGGTTTAACCTGGCTGGCAGCTAAACACCACACAGACGTTCGCTCACCCTCCCCCCTCCCTTTCTGGAATGAGGGAGAGAAACGAGAAAAATTGAAGCCTGTGAGTTGAGATAGAGACAGTTTATTAGGACAGAAAATAAAATAATAATATTATTATTATTTTTATATATATATATTATTATATACCCCCACGTGTCCAAAGATGAGCCACTGTGGAAGACAACCAACCTGGCTGAACAGAGAGTTGTGGCTAGAGCTTAGGAAAAAAAAAGAGGGTTTTTGATCTTTGGAAATGAGGGTGGGTCACTCAGAAAGATTATAATGATATTGTAAGGATTTTTAGGAACAAAATTAGAAAGACCAAAGCTCATCTGGAGCTCAGTCTGGCTACTGCTGTTAAAGATAACAGAAAATATTTTTATAAATACATCAATACCAAAAGAAGGACTAAGGAGAATCTCCATCCTTTATTGGATGCAGTGGGAAACTTAGTGACAAGAGATGTGGAAAGAGCTGAGGTGTTTAATGCCTTCTTTGCCTCAGTCTTTAGCAGCAAGACTTGTTGTTCTCTACATACCCAGTACCCTGAGCTGGTGGAAGGGGATGGGGAGCAGGATGTGCCCCTCACAATCCAAGAGGAAATGGCTGGTGACCTGCTACAGCACTTAGATGTACACAAGTTGTTGGGGCTGGGTCGGATCCACCCGAGGGAACTGAGAGAACTGGCGGAAGAACTGGCCAAGCTTCTTTCCATCATTTATCAGCAGTCCTGGCTATCGGGGGAGTTCCCACTCGACTGGCGGCTAGCAAACACGATGCCCATCTACAAGAAGGGCTTTAAGGTAGACCCGGGAAACTATAGGCCTGTTAGTTTAACATCAGTGCCAGGGAAGCTCATGGAGCAGATTACCTTGGGTGTCATCATGTGGCACTTGCAGGGCAAGCAGGCGATCAGGCTCAGTCAGCATGGGTTTATGAAGGGCAGGTCCTGCTTGACGAACCTGATCTCCTTCTATGACAAGGTGACACGCTTAGGGGATGAGGGAAAGGCTGTGGATGTGGTCTACCTTGACTTCAGTGGTGCATTTGACACCGTTCCCCACAGCATTCTCCCCAGGAAACTGGCTGCTCATGGCTTGGACTGGCGTACGCTTCGTTGGGTTAAGAGCTGGCTGGATGGCCGGGCCCAGAGAGTTGTGGTGAATGGAGTCAAATCCATTTGGAGGCCGGTCACTAGTGGAGTCCCCCAGGGCTCGGTACTGGGACCAGTCCTCTTTAACATCTTCATTGATGATCTGGACGAGGGGATCGAGTGCGCCCTCAGCAAGTTTGCAGACGACACCAAGTTAGGTGCGTGTGTCGATCTGCTTGAGGGTAGGAAGGCTCTACAGGAGGATCTGGATAGGCTGAACCAATGGGCCAAGACCAACTGTATGAAGTTCAAGAAGGCCAAGTGCCGGTTCCTGTACCTGGGGCACAACAACCCGAAGCAGAGCTACAGGCTGGGAGATGAGTGGTTAGAAAGCTGCCTGGCAGAGAATGACCTGGGAGTATTGGTTGATAGTTGGCTGAATATGAGCCAGCAGTATGCTCAGTCAGCAAAGAAGGCCAGCAGCATCCTGGCTTGTATAAGAAGCAGCGTGGCCAGCAGGTCCAGGGAAGTGATTGTCCCCCTGTACTCGGCTCTGGTGAGGCTGCACCTCGAGTACTGCGTTCTGTTTTGGGCCCCCCGCTACAAGAAGGACATGGAGGTGCTCGAGCGAATCCAGAGAAGGGCAATGAAGCTGGTGAGGAGTCTGGAGAACAAGTCTTACGAGGAGCGGCTGAGGGAGCTGGGATTGTTCAGTCTGGAAAAGAGGAGGCTCAGGAGCAACCTTATCACACTCTACAAATACCTTAAAGTTGGCTGTAGTGAGGTGGGGGTTGGTCTGTTCTCCCACGTGCCTGGTGACAGGATGAGGGGGAATGGGCTAAAGTTGTGTCAGGGGAGGTTTAGGTTGGACATTAGGAAGAACTTCTTTACTGAACGGGTTGTTAGTCACTGGAATAGGCTGCCCAGGGAAGTGGTGGAGTCACCATCCCTGGAGATCTTTAAAATACGTTTAGATGTAAATCTTGGTGATATGGTTTAGTGGAGGACTTATTAGTGTTACGTCAAAGGTTAGACTTGGTGATCTTGGAGGTCTCTTCCAACCTAGACTATTCTGTGATTCTGTGATTAGATATTAGGAGGAAATTCTTCACTGCAAGGGTAGTGAGGCAATGGTACAGGTTGCCAAGAGTAGCGGTGGATGCCTCTTCCTTGGAGTTGTTCAAGGCCAGACTGGATGGGGCCTTGGCCAACCTGATCTAGTGGGTGGTATCCCCACCTATGGCAGGGGGGTTGGATTTAGATGATCATTAAGGTTCCTTCCAATCCAAGACATTCTATGATTCTATGATTAAAGAAATATCCATTTTTTTTTTCCTTCTAAAGAGATTAGCCATAAAGGAAACTTTCCAGATATAAACTGAGCATAAAAGATATTACTGCTTACTGCTACTGTGAAACTTTGCAAGAAGTTTGACTAAGAGAAACTTAATCCTAAAAATCTGATTGATGGGTCAAGTTTACAGGCCACAGAAGGCACACATATGAAACCATAAACATTCAATTGCTGATTATTTTAGGAGATGAAGTATTGTTGTGTTTTAAACCAGCAAGTGGCTAAGCACCACACAGCCGTTTGCTCACCTTCCCACAAAGTGGCATGAGGAGAGAATTGAAACCATGTGAGAAATTGTGAGTTGAGATAAAAACAGGAAAGGAAAGGGAAAGGGAAAAAGGGAAAGGGAAAAGGGAAAAGGAAAGGGAAAGGGAAAGAGAAAGGGAAAGGGAAAGGGAAAGGGAAAGGGAAAGGGAAAGGGAAAACAGAAAGAGGGAAAGGGGAAGGGGAAGGGGAAAGGGAAGGGGAAAGGGAAAGGGAAGGGGAAGGGGAAGGAGAAGGGGAAGAAGAAGGGGAAGGGGAAGGGAAGGAATTTCACATCACCAGCTGATTGATTCCCAGCCAGTCCTCATGGAATGTCAGACCCCTCCCAGCCAACTGTTCCAGTTTCATTGTTTAACGTGATGCCATATGGTATGGAATATCCCTTTGGCCAGTTTCAATCATCTGTTCTGCTGTATCTCCTCCCAGCTCGTTGTGCACCCGCAGCCTCCTCTCTGTCAGGACAGTATGAAAAGCAGAAAAGTTCTTTACTCAGTGCAAGCATTGCTCAGCAACAGCTTAAACTTTGTTCTGTTATCAACATTATTTTCCATTTAATCCCAAAACATAGTGCCATGCCAGTTGAAAGAAAATTAACTCTATCCCAGCTGAAACAACAACAAGTAGAAAATAGGAAAAAAAAATAAAAATCTTTGAGAAGGCAGGTTTTGTGAATGACAAGGAAAAACGTAACAGAAAACGGTCATAGAAACTGTGTGATAAGTACTAAAGGTTGCTATAAGTTAGAAAAAAAATAAAAGAAAACTGAAAATATATCCCTAGAGGGATTCTTCTTTACAGGCAGTCCTTGCATAAGCAACTGAACAAGTAATAGAGATATACATATTCTGAAAGATATCTGTGATTCTTCTACTATTCAAACCTATTAAAAATGTTACTCGAAGTCCTATCATGTAAAAAAAAAAGATGCAAAATCCTGAAATCATATTCTAGCATGGGCTCATGAGTCTCAATTAAAAATAAATTGTGTATTATAAGAAGCTTCAAAATAGTAGAAGATCCAAACTTAAATTAAATGAATATACTGTACAATAATGATAACATAAAATACAAAAATAAAATAAAACAAATGTTGAATACACATGCAATGGCCACAATTTGTTTCATTTAAATGAGCTGCATTATTCAAAGCATGCCATCAATTTAAGTGGTATACAGAAACAATTTAGGCTCTCTGACCCCACTGGCAATTCCTCAGTCCTTGAGACACATTCAACCAGATTTAAATAATGGATAAAAGTGGAAAAGATAATCAAGCTACTACAAGTAATGTGAAGGCTAGCAGATAGTGAGAGTGACTCAGATTAGTGGGCTGAGGAAAAGCAAATATAAATCATCAGTAATAGAGTCTGTAATGAGCCAGCCAGTGAGTGCAATTGTAGCAAGTGCTCTTCCCTGGTTCATGGGTCCACCGAAGAAGACAAAAGATCAGCTGGGGTTAATTTGGTGGGAGGTAAGGGATAGAGGACATGAACTGCTGGGTAACCCGAATTCATTGATTTCCACAGTTTACCAAACAATGTACTCTTCTGTAAAAGAAAAACACTGTGGTCCCTGAAAAGAGATTGATTTTACATCTCTAAGTTTACACGGAAAAGCAGCTTTATCTTCTATGTTACAAACATGACAGGAGGGCAAAGGATTTTGTTCTTTGTGTTCTGTTTGGAGACACATCCATTGTGGCTTTACCCAGCTGGGCAGCTGAGCTCCACCAGAACCATTCTCTCACTCCTCCTCCTCAAAGGGAAAGGGGGAGAAAATATCATGAAAAAGGTTCAATGGTTTAGATAAGGACAGGGAGATCACCCAACAATTATCGTGATGGGCAAAACAGTCTCAGAATAGGGAGATTAAAGAAATGTATTGCCTATTACTAACAAATTAGAGAAGTGAGAAACAAAGGAAAGAAACTAAAAACACCTTCTCCCCATCCACCTTCATCCACCTTCTCCACCCGAGCACAGGGGAACAGGATAATGGGAGTTGTGGTCAATCTATAGCACTTTGCCTCTGTCGTTCCTTCACAGTCACTCTCTTCCTCTCTTCCACGTGGGGTCCCTCCCATGGGATGAAGTCCTTCCTGAATTGAGCCTGCGGGGGCTTACCACAGGCAGCAGCTCTTCAAGAACTGCTCCAAATATGGGTCTGTACTACGGCGTCCACCCATCAGGAACCAAGAGCTCCAAAATGAGTCCCCCATGGGCGGCAGCCCCCCCAGACCTCCTGCTCCTGCATGGGCTTCTCTCCATGGGCTGTAGCTCTGTCCTGGGGCCTGGTCCTGCGGGGGGTCTCCATGGGCCACAGCCTCCTCTAGGCCTGCTCCACCAGAGCCTCCTCCACAGGCTGCAGAGTGGAGATCTGCTCCATATGGGAACAATGGGCTGCAGGGGGACAGCCTCCTCCACCAGGGGCCTCTCCACAGGCCGCAGGGGAACTTCTGCTCCATGCCTGGAGCACCTCCTCCCCCTCCTTCTGCACTGACCTTGGTGTCTGCATGGCTGTTTCTCACACCTCTTTCCCAGCTGCTGTTGCCTAGCATTTTTTTTCCCTTTCTTATAACTGCTCTCACAGAGGCGCAAAGACCATAGACTTGGCTCTGGCCAGTGGCGGGTCCCTTTTGGAGCCAGCTGGAGATGGCTCTGTTCTGACACTCTCCCAGCTGCTGTTGTGCTGCACATTTTTTTTTTTTTTCCCTTTCTTAAATATGCTCTCCCAGAGCTGCAAAAACAATATCACTTATTGGCTGAGTTCTGGGCAGTGGCAGGTATCTTTGGAGCCAGCTGAAAGTGGCCCTTAACGTCGGGCAGTTTCTGGATTCTTCTCGCAGAAACCACCCCAGCAGGCTCCGTTTACCAAAACCTTGCCATGTGAACCCAATTCAACATCCCTGACCCCTCCAGAGTATTTGCTCTATGTTGCATCTCCCTTCCTCCATAGGTAGTAAATTCAGCCATCATGTTGTTTGGACAACAATGGGGATTTTTAGCAATATTATTTTACATTTCAAAAGAGCAGAGAGATGACAAAAAGGAATGGGGGAAGTACTGCAGTTACAAATGACAGTAGTATTCTGAAAATTTCATATCGTATCCATAGGATACAACAGTTTGATTCAAAGCGCACTGGAAATAGGCAGAAATATTTGGGGGATTTTGGTGTAGTTAGAGCAGTCCTGCACAATTCTTCATACCAGATAATATGTGTCTGATTCTTTGATCTTTGCAGAAAAAAAAAAAAAAAAAAAAAAAAAAAAAAAACCTTCCTGTTTCATTTGTAAAAGTACTCATCACCATGGAAAACTTTTATTAGTGAGCAATGTCATTTTCACCTCAGAGCATTCTAGTTTTTTTTCTAAAATTAGAACAAATGGCTTATTGGAATCTGTGATTTGTACCCTTGAGAGCACATTTATTTGAACAGTTTGAAAATAAAATCATATATTTATAATTTGAAAGTCCACTTGCGTAGTATAAACTACATATAAATATATTGTATTATGAGGTGCTGCATGCAGAGAGATTCACCTATGGAGCATCTGTTAAAGGGAAAAAAATCAAATTCCTTAACACTGAATTATTATTGATTTATCACTTTATTTTTTTCTGTTACTCCTAAGATGACCAAATTAAAGTCTATAACTTTCTATGCTTTCTTCTAGCGTGTTAAATGTTCATCCAGTAATAGTGTATTTTAGAGAATAACTTTGTTAGCTGATCATTTTACAGACATGATTAAACAGATTTTTACCTTTTAACTAAGTTATTTTTGTCTACAAATTTGTTCTGCAAGGATTCGATGCATTCTGCAGAATCACTGTTGAACAGTGTAACCAAAATGGTAATGCAACCTTATTCTTAAATATTAATCGGTCTGAGTAATACAATGTACAGATAATCAGACCTGTACATTTGTATTCTTTAGTTTATCCACAGCAGTACTGGTGAGAGAGAGAAAGAGAGAAAGAAAGAGAGAAAGAAAGAAAGAGAGAAAGAAAGAAGGAAAGAAAGAAAGAAAGAAAGAAAGAAAGAAAGAAAGAAAGAAAGAAAGAAAGAAAGAAAGAAAGAAAGAAAGAAAGAAAGAAAGAAAGAGAAAGAAAGAAAGAAAAAGAAAGAGAAAGAAAAAGAAAGAAAAAAAAAGAAAGAAAAATAAAAAAGAAAAAGAGAAAAGAAAAAAAAAAAAAGTCACAAGTAGATTTAGTAGATTTTTCTTATGGCTGTCAAAGATTCAGTTTTAGGTAAGTATTTTAATTTCCTGTTGTAATTGTCTGTCCTTCCTATTTGTCTCTCTCCTGGAAGTTTTTGCTGAACACAAAAGATACCTGAAAATGTTTTCATTGAAACACGACCATTCGTTTATTTAAAGTAAATATTATTTCTGATAAAATAGTTTATATGTAATGAAAAGAAATTAAAAGAAAACAATAATCTACTGCTGCAAGCAAACAGCATATATGTTTTCAAGTAGAATGTTAATTTCCCACTGCAGTGCATGTTTCATGACCTTTTTTGTTATTCTCAAGTGTGGTATTCTTTGTAACAGAAAAACGTTCTTCAGAAGGTAATAGTTATTCATAGAATCATAGAATCTCAGAATGGTTGAGGTTGGAAGGGACCTCTGGAGATCATCTAGTCCAGCCTCTCTGCTCAAGCAGGGTACCTCAGAACACATTACCCAGGATGTGTAAAGACAGCTTTTGAATATCTCCAGGGAAGGAGACCACAGCCACTCTGGGCAACCTGTTCCAGTGCTCAGTTACCCTCAGTCAACTTCATTAACACAACATTACTAGTTAAGAGTATTGTATTCACCCACATTTATACCTGAATAGTGTATAACATATTTAGGCTTAATCTACATGCTGACTTGACTTGAACTTTTTTTTTTTTTTTTTTTTTTTTTTTTTTTTTATGTGCCATTCTGATTAGACTTACTTTTAATAAACAAGACTTCTGTTAGAAGAATTCTATGGGAAACAATCAAATGGGATCGACTATTTTAGTTATATTTTTTCCTAAAATAATGTTTGTAATAATTCACTGGGTACTATAATCATATACCACCAAAATACCTCTTGAACATTTTAGAACTTTTAATGTTGAACATTCACGCATTCACAGTCATGAAGTATGTCAGTTAAAATTTCTCAGCAACCATTTCTACAGGGAACATTCTGGGGAGCTGGAATGGTGCTCAATGAACAGTGCACATAACCATATAGTAACAAAGTATAGAAACCTGAAACTGAACTGTTGATGAAGAAGCAAACACCACTCTACTGATATTACGTCATACACTTATGGTCTATGACATAATGGTATAATAATAATTATTATTATTATTAATAATAGTGTAAAATTACTTGCATTGTTACGTAGTTGCATAATGAGCCACAGTAGTACAAATTCAGTCAACAAGTAAGCACTTTAGCATAAACCTAATTTTGGGTGATAATGATGAGCTTTTGTATGTCCTCAAAGTATCTCTATATCATATTGTATGGGGGCTTTCACAGACCACTAATTGAGAAAACTAAACTATGTGTGTCTGTGAGAGAGAGATCAAACATTCAGATATTGTTCAAAATTTCACCCAAACTTACCCAGTTCAAATAAATACCTGTTTATCTCATCTGTGTCATATTTCCTTGTTCTTCCTCTTGTTTTACTGACTCCTCAGGCTGTACTGTTTCATTACTTGAGAGAGAGAGAGGTGTAGAATTAAGACTTGTGTGTTATGACTGCAATTTTGTAAATGTATTTTTCACATCTTCAAGTCAACAGAAAATAAATTGCTCATCAGCATACCACTGTATCACTTTCTAATTAATAATTTTACAACAAAATTTTGCCTTTTTTTATTATTTTTTTTTTTAACGCTGTAAGAAACGTAATAGTTTTGCTGTCAATTACAAGCATAATTTCAGCATGTGAAAACAGATCAGAAACAGCATTGACTTGGGTCTGCGTATGACTTCAAATAACATTGTTAGTAGATACATCTGCATCTTGGATGTGATGTTGATGACCACTGACATGTAGAGAAAGCTGTTTTTAGTATACATCTCCAGTGCCTCCTTCACCTTTATCAAATAATTTTGTTAATGTTGAAATGTCTCTTGAGTGAGGTCTTTATTCACAAATGTTTTAAAAATTTTTACTTTACAGTTGAAAACTACTTGCATTTTTCATGAAGCCTGTAATTCAAGGTTCAAGTGGGTTGTTTTGTAAATTTGACATTAATAGTTTTCAGAAGTCTCTAATAATGGTGCAGTCATAACACTGCTTCAGAGCAATATTTTTTTATTGGGGTAAATAACACATTCCAAATTTAAGATAAATTCTAGCACTAGGAAACCATGTGAAAGTACTATTTAAGATTGCTGTGGTTTGACCTGGCAGGCAGCTAAGCTCCACGCAACCATTTTCTCATTCTCCTATGGTAGGACAGAGGAGAGAAGCAGAAAAAAAGGTAAAATTCATAGGTTGAGATAAAGACAGTTTACTAGGACAGAAAAGGAAGGGGAAGTAGTAATAATGGTAATGGTGATGATGATGATGATGATGATAATAAAGAACATACGAAACAAGTGATGCACAATGCAATTGCTCATTGCCCACTGACCAATGCCCAGCCTGTTCCCAAGCAGCAGCAACACCTCCCAGCCAACACCACCAGATTAATTTTTTTATTTCTCTCTTAAATCTAAAATATGGTACCACACCAGCCACTTTGAAGAAAATTAATCCTATCTCAGCTGAAACCAGGACAAAGATTAAAAATGCATTTTATCTCACTAAGATAAGAGGCAAAGAAAACAGTGAAAATGAGTATACTTGAAAGGGCATGAAAGTAGATGTACACAGAATTTGATTCTGCTTTCATTATCTATGTGGATAAAGAGCACCATAGCTGAAATCAGCCAAATTACATCAGACTTTCCAGTCTTTATATATCAGACATTTTAGCTTGATCCTGTTTCAGCATGAAACTCAAAGGATTTAGCCAGCTATACATGCTAAATCCACATCCCCCCTCCCCCCCCCCCCCCCCCCCCCAAGAAATATTTTCTAGCTTCATATGTTCTTCATATGTTCTATGGGGACTAAGTGAGTAAAAAAATGTTATATACATCAAAAAAAAGTCAAGGAATGGGAAAAAAAATAGAGGTTAAGGGACAGAAATTCTAATCTGGAGTTTTTATCAGCATAATAAAGTGCAAATATATTTATAATCTGATAAAAAATATATTTTTCAACAAGGAATTTCAGCCTATGGTATACAATTTATGCTCAGGAAAAGGAATAGCACAGTTAACAGTGGAACCTGGAGACTAGTTATGTTAAAGACAACATAAAGACAAGGAAAGGGGAAAAAAAGGGGGGAGGGGAGCACTTAAACATTAAAATTTGTTCTAAAATTTATTTTTTTGATGGCTTTGCTGTCAATATTTTTTTAGTGGTAAAAAAACAATATTAGTTTTTCTTGTTGATGTTTGTTTGTTTGGGGGGGCATATTAGTCTCAGTGTTCAAAAGATATCTGACTTTAGATCTAACATCATTCTGAGAAGTGTTCATTTAAAGGTTTTCTTTGTATAGTATAGAATTGATAAAATAACCAATTTCATATAACCCTAAATACAAAAAACAAACAACAAAAAAAAATCTACCTCACCATATTTTGTGTTGGCTTTTCTTTCTTATGACTGCTGTCATCTCTGAAATACGAAAAAAAGATCATCAGAGATGATGGGAGCAAATGTGGGATAACCAGACAGATATCTACTTATGCATACTACTACAAGAAAGGCCCCCTTAAAAAAATTTAAAAACCAAATCTGTGTGGCAGACTGGAAAAAAAGATGGCTATGTCATACTTCATTCTTTTCTAAAACACAGTCTAAACACAGAGACAGAGTTGAGAAATAAGAAATTGGATATACTGGTAAAGGAAAAACAGATGTTAAGAGTAAATACTCATTCATTGAAACAGAAAAATATCAGATAAAAACAAAATCGTATTCCAATCCCACAAACTATTCAAGAGTCCATGGAGATTTATACCTTGTTTTGGTACCATAAGGATTTCCAAATAACTTGCACTAAGTTTAAAGACATTATTTGAAGTCAGAGGAAGAAGTCGAAGAAAGCAGACAGTGATTAAAAAAGATTATATATGCATTTTTGGCATGCTCCTTTGTTGTCTTCCTTCTGTAGAAGATGGAAAAGAAAAAGAAAAAACTTTGTAGTAAAACAGTGCAAGCCAAACATATACACCGTATATTACTGAAGCTAACATTTTCATGGAGTATGAGATACCGAATTTTCAGTGTTTTAATAACTTTTCTATAACAAAGAAACTTTGCCAAAATTATAGAAATGAGAATGTATGAAATGATATCAATATGCCAGGGAACAAAGACAAAAAGAGTTGAAGAACTTATCAAGGTGAAAAGGCAAAATTTTATTTTACTGCTAATAGATAATATTTTCTGTAACTCCATGAATAATTTTCATTAGCTGCTCACTGCTGGATTTTTTGTAATACATAATGAGTTTTGTTTTGCTGACTCTGTTGACTGAGACCCCAGCATAATTAGAGATTTATTTTTATTTTACTTTTTTCTGCTGACTGAGTGGAAGTAGTATCAGGAATCATGTAAAGCTCTAAAGCACAAATCTAATCTGTACTCATGCAGACACCAGCTACAAAACTGATGAAGTTTATGGTTAGTAAATTTTGGAGGTTTACAGATGTCACCTTCATAATGTGGTATGATGAGCTTACTAAATCAAAAGCTGCATCAAAGAGATACCTGGGGAAATCAAACTTTTTCTATTCCCCTTCAACCTAGCAAGAAGTCTTGCTGAAATAAGCATTGGTGTATAACAATCATCAACTTACTTGTCAGTGAGAATCTGAGGTGTTCCAAAGCAATAGTGAAGGTCTATTGCAGTAAATTATAGATACAGGATACAATGACCTTTTGAAATTACGGTTGTTAGTAAAATTTCAACATGATAAGGACCTACTGAAAGTTAAGTAAATGCTTATATATGTGGGCATGCAATAGTGCAAATGTACAGACAATATTCTGAACTGTGCTAAATCTCCAAATCGTTTCCTAGACCATATCAACTCCTAAACTATAATAGGAAAGAGGAGATTTTTTCTTTTTTTTTATGAATCTTACTTGCCACTGACTTCACAAGATACATTTATGTTCTCTTTATATTATTATTATTATTTTTTATCAATCTGAGCAGATGACAATCCTGTTTTTGTTAAATAGGAATACAAAATCCTCTAAACAATCAGCCTCCATGTACTGGGTCTGGCTGGGATGTTAATGTTCCCTGCAGCAGCCCATACAGTGCTGCGCTCTGCACTTGTAGCTAGAACAGCAGTGGTATCACACCAGTGTTGTGTCTGCTGCTGAGAAGCGCTGGCACTGCATCAGGACTCTCTCTGACCCTCCTAGGAGGTGGGCCAAAAAGTGAGAAAGAAACATCACCAGGGCAGCTGACCTAAACCAAACAAAGGGATATTCCATACCATATGATGTCACACTCAGCAATAAAAGGTGGAAAAGGGAAGAAGAGGAGAGGGCTGGGCTCTTGTTGAGTAAACGTCTGTCCTCCTCCCGAACACTGGCTATGTGCATTGAGGCCCTGCTTCAAGGACGTGGTCAAGCATTGCTCATTTGTGGGAAGACAAGAGTAATTTCTTTCCTCTGCACTTCCATATAGCCTTTACTTGTTTTGTTTTGTTATTCCCTTTCCCCCTCCCTCTTCCCCTTTCCCTTTTTTCCCTTTAGTTGAATTGTTTAATTAACAATAATATTTCCTTAATAGTATTTTTTCTCTTTAATTAAATTACCTTATCTCAACCCGTGAGTTGTTCTTTCCTTTACTTCTTCCCTTCCTCATCTGAAGAGGGTGAGTGAGAGAGCAGTTGTGGTGTTCAGCTACCTAGCACTGTAAAACCATCACACTCCGATAATGAGAAGATTCCATTTCAGTCATGAGTACTTTTGGTTCAATCTCATGAAGTATGCACAACAGAGAGCAATCCTCAAAATTACTATTGACATATATCTATATGTATTTTTTTAATTCTAAAATCACATTTAAGAAAAAACAGCTCAAGCTATCTAGGTATTAGACAAACATACCCTCAAAGGGCATACACTTATAAAGGGCTTATACACTTATAACTGAAGATTCTTTCTTCTCCAAGATAACCCACCCATTCCACCTTATGTTTTGCTCTATGCACACACTAGAGAGACTTGATAGCCACAGAACTGTACTTGAATCCTATTCTCTGCTCACTACTTAAGATATAGCATCGATTTTGCTATTCCCAACTTTACTCTTTGTTACTCGTTGTTTACCATGATGGCACTTTCTCTATTTTCTGCATTCTTCTCCATTTACCATTAGTTTATTACTTTTTGCTTGTTCTGTCATTACCCTGTCCCTTAACAGAAATAAGTTTTTTTTGTTTGTTTGTTTGTTTGTTTTTCTTCCTTCTGTTTCCATCCTGTGGCCACTTATTATCTTTCACATGATTCACATCTGTTTAATGTTGTATAACCATACCTTGTTTACTTTTTGTACTTTATGACAAAAAAATGTGGTCATGTCAGATCAAGGCTTTTGTAAAGTTAGACTAAAATCTGGAAATCTGAAGTTAGTTTAATTTTTAATCCAGTGCACTTATACATTACACCATATCGTTAAATACACAGCAACCGATCTATATTTCAGGCAGTGCATGACCATTTCAGAAGGCAAAACTAAAGATGTGCTCAAATCTCCTGATGTTCACAGAATACATCTGCTTCAACAGTTCTTTTCTGGTTATACATCTATAAACTTGAATGGAAGATTCCCACCATATTGGATAAGGCACATGAAAGGAATTGTTTACTTCTTGAAGATGATTAAGTTTATTCTTTGTTTCCGTTTATCAGACTATTTTAGCTTTATGTGCTCTGTGAACTGGGAAAGACTGATGCATATTTATTGGTAACTCTGAAGTCATTCAGTACACAGGCATATATTTTCAAATTATTTCCCTGTGGATTTAACACAAAATATGCATACAATAAAATCCTCATGGGATCTTGAGTATCAAATGTGTTTTTGTTTGTTTGTTTGTTTGTTTGTTTTAAAAAACTAATTCCTAGTACTGAGGAGAAGTATATATAGCTGAAAAGCAAAGTTTCTAAATAGGATACTAAAAGTATTTTCACTTTCTTCAAATTCCTTAGATGGGCCAAAAGTAAAAATGATGACTATCTAGGAATTCATATAGAATCATATAGATCTAAAAAAATCATCTGTCTTTTTATAGAAGGGGTGTGTTCAGCAGAGCAGTGGTATAATGCAAATGTCACTAGATGGCACATCATTTAAGAAAAGTCAGTGAGTATTAGGGAATACTGTGCTGTGACATCATGAAAAAATATTAAACATTAATAATTGTAATACCAGGACAAAATTACTTCTTAAGTGCAACTTTGTCTTTAGCATCTGCAGATAGTTTGATATTAAGTGAAAGAAGAAATCATTAAATGAAGACCATTGAACATGAAAGAGTCAAAAGAGGCTTAAAATAATTTTCTTTCAGGTCTCTACAGATTTGTCTAGATACTGTTTAGTAACAATTATTACACCACCATATGTGACTATGCTCAGCATAATCAGCATTTTTTCAAATATTTTACTAAGCTATGTACAGTATTGAACTCTGTAGTTAGCCAGAATTCAAGGGATTGTTTATGCCCTGAAGTATTTGCATTTTGTATGAAAATTCTTGGGATGTGTGATGGAATTATCGGGTTTGTCCATTCCTACATGGGTTCATGACAGGTGCTATAACAGGAAGAAAAAAAATGAGATTTTATTAGCATTCAGAAAGGACATTGCTTGTATGCTCAACACATCAAAGAATATTATTTCCTCTCATCTGATCAAAACTTGTTGGCCTGACAGAAAAATGTCCTTTCTAAATGGTTTTCCTAATATTACTTGTTTTTCTTGTACATTTCCTTACACATTTGTTTTGCTATCCCGGAGCAGCACTATACAATCTATTCTATCCACAAAAAAATGTTCCTGAACACTGGAACAGCAGTTCTTAATAAATAAATAAATAATGATAATAATAATTAAAAATATATATATTAAATCAGTTCAGAATGGAAAATTACTTCTGTTGTATTGCAGTTCCTTCCCTTATATGGCTGTAGCAAATGGAGTCTGGTTGTAGCTACATCTTGTCATAAGAGAAAACAATTTTGGAATGAGATTGTGTTGTCACTGAAGTACAAACAGAAGTTTTTGCTGGGTTAGGCTTTTATCTGGCAACTTGGATATTTTAAGTTTCAAATATGATTTGATAAAGATGGGATATTTTGTAAGTAGAAAAGCAGAATCACAGAATCACAGAATTGATTGGATTGGAAGGGACCTCAAGAGATCATCAGGTCCAAACCTCCTGACAAAGCAGGTTCCTTAGAGCAGGTTGCCCAGGTAGGTGTCCAGATGGGCCTTGAACATCTCCAGAGAAGGAGACTCCACCACCTCCCTGGGCAGCCTGTTCCAGTGCTCCGTCACCCTCACCGTGAAGAAGCTCTTTTGCATGGTGGTGCGGAACTTCCTGTTCTCCATTTTGTGACCATTGACCCTTGTACTGTTCCTACAAACCACTGAAAAGAGGTTGGCCAAATCCCACGGTCTCCCACAATAAAGATACTTGTAAACATTAATGAGATTCCCTCTCAGTCTTCTTTCCTCCAGGCTGAACAGACCCAGGTCTCTCAGCCTTTCCTCATAGAGAAGATGCTCCAGGCCCCGTATCATCTTTGTGGCCTTCCGCTGGACGCTTTCAAGGAGATTCCTGTCTTTTTTTGTACCGGGGAGCCCAGAACTGGACACAGTACTCCAGGTGAGTCCTGACCAGGGCAGAGTAGAGGGGGAGGATCACCTCCCTTGCTTGCCACACTCCTTTTTATGCACACCAAGATCCCATCGGCCCTCTTGGCCACCAGGGCACACTGCTGGCTCATGGTCAACCTGTCATCCACCAGGACCCCCAGGTCCTTCTCCCCAGAGCTCCTCTCCAGGAGGTCATCCCCTATCCTGTACTGATAAATGTGGTTGTTCCTTCCCAGGTGCAGGACTCTACACTTGTTCTTGTTAAACTTAGTTTGGTTTTTGGTTCCTTCCTGCCCAGCTCTCCAGCCTGTCCAGGTCTTCTGTATAACAGAAGTATTTCTGTTATATAGCACTGAAATATAGAATTTCAGAAACAGAAAACAAAGCCACTCAGTATTCACTTATGCTTACTACATAATTTTTCTTTTATTTATTTATTTATTTATTTATTTATTTATTTATTTATTTTTAACCAAGTTCTTTTTGAGTAACTCTTGTGTGGCCAATAAATTAATAAATAAATAGAAACACGCTGTCTTCACTCACATGCCTCAGAAGAATTATTTACAGGAAAGAGTCCAGCACCAAAATGCCATGAAATGGTGACATCTTATTTTTACCTATGGTTTACTGAAATATACAGAAATGATAAATAATAAACAAATAAATGCAGTGATGTTTTTCTTTGGACTAAGGTATCTACTTTTGGATGTCCATATGAAGATGTTTACTTGCACACTAAGTATCTAATCTCCCATCTTAATTTAGTCAATATTGTCAACAACATCTAGAGAGTTATATGGTCAGTAGACAGGTCAAATATGCCATGTGTTCTGTCTTTCCCAAAGGCTAGGATGTGATGGGACATACAAATGGGACGGATAAAATCCTGTTACTTAGAATCATAGAATCATTAAGGTTGGAAAAGACCTCCAAGATCATCCAGTCCAACCATCCCCCTACCACCAGTATCACCCACTAAACCATGTCCCTATGCACCAAGTCCAATGTTTTTTTTAAACATCCCCAGGGACAATGACTCCACCACCTCCCTGGGCAACTCATTCCATTGCCTGACTACTCCTTCTGAGAAGAAATGTCTCCTAATTTCCAATCTAAACCTCACCTGGTGCAACTTGAGGCCATTCCCTCTAGTCCTATCTCTATTTATCTGTGAGAACTTTTTCACTTACATGACATTTTAAGACTGCAAAATGTCCAAAACAATAATTACAGTGTATCAACGTGTTGTTTGAAGTACTACAAAGCATTATTTCCTCTAAGAGTCCTGTGTATGGGGGAAAGTATACAGATAGGGAAAGGATTTCATACTTATTTCACGGACCAAATTGCATGAGCATTATTATTCTGTCATTTGTAGTATCACCAGGAAGCGAATGTGAATGAGTGAATGGGCCTGCATGCAAATCCCATGAGAAAACCCAAAACAGTTGATTTATAATCTACTTTTTCCCTCTGTTTTATTCTGAATAAGCCAGATTTAAGCCAGATTTAAGCCAGATTTCTATAAATAAATTGCTGAGATTCGTCAATGAATTTCAGCTCAAAACTCTTCAGAAAGTACACCTCAAGAATTATTTGACAAAGTTTTCAAGGGGCTTGGTCCTAGTTATTAAAAAGTTACACCACCTAAACCCTATAATGTGATCAAAAAAATAATAAAAAACATTATAAAAAAAAAAAAAAAAAAAAAAATAAAAAAAAAAAAAGACTGACTGACTTTCTCTGACTAAAATTAGTGGAATTTCTTTAGGTGATAAAAACAACAAAATACAGAGATAGCTTTCAGAGATAGCTTTATTATTATTATTATTGTTATTATTAGACCATACTGCGTTACAGATGTGGTCCAATATTTGCCAACGGTCAAATCAAAAGAGAAAATAGTTCTTTATCTTGCAAACAACCTGGGCTTATTGAAAACTTATATTTTGCACTCATGTGGACATGCAGAAAAAAAATGCATGCTTTTTAAATAGGAATTTTAAATGTCAAAAAAGTAAAGAAAGTTGGATAGAATTTTGTGGATCACTTTAATATCAAACATTTTATACTCTGTCAATATGATGGTATTCTGTTTTTAACAAAGGAACATATTCTTTGCAATGCAATTATTACAGGAGTTTCAAGATGATAAAATTTAGGTAATTTTCAAAAAAATGTAGAGTACTGAAATAAGATAATTTATATTCTTCCTAACTGGCATATAATAAACCTCATGGCATTACTGAGTAAATCTAGAATGTTTTCCTAATAGTCTTCATAGCCTTTTCTGACATTCACAATGACTGTAATTTGGAAGTGTTTTCTGTTTACTTAATATGCAAAGCATAAATTACTGTTGATTGTTCTCTGGAACCATTGTATTTCTGTCACATTCATATAATACCATGACATATTTTTGTTTTGACATTTTTCCCTTTCTTTTCCTTTTTCTCTTACACTTTGTTTTTAAATTCTGATAGAAAGTAGTGAAGAAAAAAATATAAGGCTGTGTGTGTGAAGAACATATCATTTCTACTGCAAAGTGAGGCAGTATATAGCCTTCTTTGCCATTTTTTGCTTTCAGTTATTTAAAAGGAGGAAGTCCTGGGTACTTAGGTAAGTTATGATATATTTTAATAAATATCTGTCAGAGGTTATTTAGATACACTTGATCTGGCTCATAGCAGAATAGTAGATCTCTTCAAATCTCTACATTTCAATGAAATCTATTGCTTTCAGAAATCTACTAAAAACTGTAATGCAAGACTGCTTCGTCCAAACCTACTGAATGTTGGACTATATAGACAAACTCCATTTATTCAGCTATTTCATTTTCTAAAGATTAATGTAGCACCAACCTGCAGAAAAGCATGAGAAAGGAGCACACATAGCTTGATGATCTTCAAGCTATTTTCCAACCTAGTTGACTCTGTACGATTCTGTATGAATCCAACATAAATCCTAGGTTTAACAAACACTATCTAATCATTGCCAGCTTCCTTTCTGACATTTGAGGATAGACTTTTGTAACATCCTGATATCTGCTGGACAAATTTCTTTCTCTTGAAAAATTCTTCTTCTCAGGCAGCTGCTCCACACATAGGGGTAGGATGAAGCCAACAGCTACCCATTGTGGAACAGACAGGAGAAAAACAAGAATCAGGTTCTTAGTTACAAGCTCTAGATCCTCAGTGCTGTCATTTCTAAGTGAGATCTCAACTTTACATTTGGTTTGAGGAAGGTAAGGAACAGCAGAAATGAAGCATTATGGCCTGACCACAACCCCCATCCCCTGTTCCCCCGTGCCTCTCAGGGGATGGAGGTAGAAGAGCGTGGATGGCAGGAAGGTGTTACTAGTCTACTTTTAGTTCTCACTGCTCTAGTCTGTTAGCAATAGGCAATAAATTATATTAATATCCCTTACATTGAGTCTGTTTTTCCAATGACAGTAATTGTTGAGTGATCTTGTTGAGTGGTTTCCTTAACTCACTAGCTTTGTTTCATTGCATTTCCTCCCCCTGTTCTTTTGAGACAGGGACATGAAAGAACAGCATGGTGGAGCTTAGCTAGCTATACATCAGTGTGAAACCACCACAAGACTAAACCTCATGATATTTATCAATGGAGCCACAAGAGTGGAAAAAAAAAATAACTATTTTCAAAGTACACAGTATGGAAACAGTAATGACCTGAGCAAAAATTCACAATGTGTTTAGCTAGTAGCTTACATGGACAAAATGTTTTTAAGACCTGTTACTAATTCGTCAACCTGAATGGTAAAACAACACAACAAGAACAAACAAGAAAAAACAAACAAACAAATGAACAAAAACATAAATAAGTTCTCCCTGAAAAATCAGAAGGCCTTTACTGCACCCTGGGAATCAGAAACTATTTATAATTTTTCTAGGCTTAACCAGAGTTCTCACAGGCACTCCAGCTAGATTTATCTTCAAAATTCCAAATAAATTCCAAATAAATTTATCTTCCACCTTCCGAACTGCTACACAGTGCCTCTGTCTGAAATCTGGGCAAATATACATTTAGGTTGCTCAAATGGATATTTGTCATTATCATGCTGTCATTAAATGTGTTAAATTATCCTTATTCTTGATTGCTGACAGATAGTTTCACTTTGAATTGTATATCTGTGACAAGCCAATAATTTGTTGTATTTTAGATTTACGTTTATAAGGCCTTCCTGTTTATTTGCCTTTCTATTCCAGTGTTCACTAAAGCACCAATATAATAGAAAACATTTGCTATTTTTTTCTGAATACAGGCTATCATTAATACCTTACAATATGGTTTGTTCAGAATAGAATAAATAGAATCCCTATTCAACGGAATTTGGAAAATTCATGTCTCTCATCTCCATTCCCAGTGGGGGAGAAAAGAACAGAGTAAAACAGTCAACTGCTAAAGGTAGCTCTAAGTCCTGTAACTTAGATCAACCTGAAAGTAAATATGTGATTATCTAAAGATTAACTATAAAGACTTCATTACTTAAAAATAATCCTGGCAATAATAAATTTATGTGGAAAATAGGAGAGAGTGAAATAGGGGCTAATTTTCAGAGACACATTTATTAGAAAAGGAATCTATTGAAGCTCTCCTAAACCTGCCAACTATAAACACTAGAAAAAAAAAATAATTTGGTGGAAGTGAAAACACTTGTTAGTTTACCAGTTAGGTAAATTAAATTAGGATATAATCAATTGTCTTATGAGACTGGTTCAGCATATAGGGATCAGAGGATTACTTCACATATCACTTCTTTTAGTACTTCACATATCACTTTGGGTTAGGATCAGCAGGGCCAATAAGGCTAGCGTCCTGGTCGGGGTCTGTTACAGACCACCGAACCAGGACGAGGAGACGGATGAGGAGTTCTACAGGCAGCTGGCAGAAGTTGCGAATTCGTCAGCGCTGGTTCTCGTGGGGGACTTCAACTTCCCTGACATATCCTGGAAGCACAACACAGCCCAGAGGAAGCAGTCTAGGAGGTTTCTGGAGAGCGTGGAAGATAGCTTCCTGACACAGCTGGTTAGTGAGCCAACAGGGGTGGCGCCCCGCTAGACCTTCTCTTCACAAACAGAGAAGGACTGGTGGCGGATGTGATTGTCGGGAGCTGTCTTGGGCAGAGTGACCATGAAATGGTGGAGTTCTCTATTCTTGGCAAGGCCAGGAAGGGGACCAGTAAAACCACTGTATTGGACTTTCGGAGGGCTGACTTTGTGCTGCTGAGGACACTGGTTGGTAGAGTCCCTTGGGAGGAGGTTCTGAAGGGCAGAGGAGTCCAGGAAGGCTGGGCGCTCTTCAAGAGGGAAATCTTAATGGCGCTCTTCAAGAGGGAAATCTTAATGGCGCAGGAACAGTCTGTCCCCACGTGCCCAAAGACGAGCTGGCGGGGAAGAAGACCAGCCTGGCTGAACAGAGAATTGTGGCTTGATCTTAGAAGAAAAAAGAGGGTTTATAACCTTTGGAAAAGTGGGCAGGCCACTAGGGAGGACTATAAGGATTTCGCGAGGCTGTGCAGGGACAAAATTAGAAAAGCCAAAGCTCATCTGGAGCTCAATCTGGCTACTGCTGTTAAAGATAACAAAAAATGTTTTTATAAATACATCAACACGAAAAGGAGGACTAAGGAGAATCTCCATTCTTTACTGGATGCGGGGGGAAACTTAGTTACAAGAGATGAGGAAAAGGTGGAGGTGCTTAATGCCTTCTTCGCCTCAGTCTTTAACGGCAATTCTGATTGTTCTCTGGATACCCAGTACCCTGAACTGGTGGAAGGGGATGGGGAGAGAGACGTGGCCCTCACTATCCATGAAGAAATGGTTGGTGACCTGGTATGGCACTTGGATGTGCACAAGTCGATGGGGCCCCATGGGATCCACCCAAGGGTACTGAAAGAACTGGCAGAGGTGCTGGCCAAGTCCGCTTACCATCATTTATCAACAGTCCTGGCTATCGGGGGAGGTCCCAGTTGACTGGCGGCTAGGAAATGTGACGCCCATCTACAAGAAGGGCTGGAGGACTGACCCGGGAAACTACAGGCCTGTCAGTTTGACCTTAGTGCCAGGGAAGCTCATGGAGCAGATTACCTCGAGAGTCATCACGCAGCACTTGCAGGGAAAGCAGGCAATCAGGCCCAGTCAGCATGGGTTTATGAAGGGCAGGTCCTGCTTGACGAACCTGATCTCCTTCTATGACCAAGTGTCGCGCTGGGTGGATGAAGGAAAGGCTGTGGACATGGTCTACCTTGACTTCAGCAAGGCTTTTGACACCGTTTCCCACAGC
>NC_048894.1:130026263-130030979 GCF_011077185.1 Oxyura jamaicensis | reverse complement strand
CTTTTCTTTTCTTTTCTTTTCTTTTCTTTTCTTTTCTTTTCTTTTCTTTTCTCTCTCTCTCTCTCTCTCTCTCTCTCTCTCTCTCTCTCTCTCTCTCTCTCTCTCGACAGTCTTTTCTAAAGGTTGTGCACCGGAGGCAAAGCTTTGTCTTTCACCCAAAAGCTGTGCTCTCTCTGATTACTTCCTAATGCCCCAGCTCCACAAGACCCACACAAAGGTGTGCTGTTTTGCCTTTTAATTTGGTGTGTTTTGTCACTTCGTCATGTAGTCCAAGATCTTGACATGACACTCACAACCTATATCCTTCCATGCCTGAGTGAGAGTTCTTGCACTCAGACAAAAAAATTTAGTAATATGCCCAAGATTAGTGAGATGGAAAAAAACAGGCAACTGACAGAATCAAAGAATAACATAATGGTTGATTTTGGAAGGGACTTCTGCAGATCATCTGGTCCAGCCCCCCTACTCAATATGTAGAACGCATTTCCCAGGACAGTGTCCATAACATTTTTAAAGTTACCCACTATCTTTCTGGGTAAATAGCTATCATGATAATGGTGTCTGTACTTTGGATAAATGTCAGCAAATTACATGCAAAAAGGAAAAATGGTCTTCTGCAGCAATGCATGTTAAAATTTTCAAATACCTTAACCACTGACCTAGAAATATTCAAAAGAGGTGTGAGTGGTGAAAAATTAACTGCTTGTCTCCCCTTACATGTTTATGTTTACACTGATGTCTATATTATAAGACACTTAAGACTAGGACATAGTTGATGATCATGACTTCTCTCACTAGCCAGATTACTATAAATTCCAACCATTCAAAATGGTAATAAAAACGATTGTGACAAAGTCCACAGAATAAATAGTAATCCCAGCACACTACATTTACTTTCATAGAATCATAGAATCATAGAATATCCCAAGTTGGAAGAGACCCATAAGGATCATCAAGTCCAACTCCTCACACCGCACAGGTCTACCCAAAAGTTTAGACCATGTGACTTAGTGCACAGTCCAATCTCTCTTAAATTCAGACAGGCTTGGTGCATTGACTGCTTCAGTGGGGAGTGTGTTCCAGTGCGCTACCACCCTCTCGGTGAAGAACCTCCTCCTGATGTCTAGTATAAACTCCCCTGCCTCAACGTAACCCCGTTCCCGCAGGTCCTATCACTGGTGTTTATGGAGAATAGGTCAGCTGCCTCTCCACTCCCCCTCGCGAGGAAGTTGGAGACCACGATGAGGTACCCCCTCAGCCTCCTCTTCTCCAAAGAAAGCAAGTAGATATGATTTATTTTTTATTTTATGAATTTTACAAAAACTTCCAGTATGGTCTCTCACAGCACCCTTCTGGATAAAACATCCAGCATATAGCTAGGTAAGTACATAAATGGGTGAACAATTGACTGATAGGTCAGTCTCAAAGGGTAACAGTGAATGGGGTTACACCAGGCTGGTGGCCAGTCACTAGTGGGGTTCTGCAGGGCTAATTTTAGGGCCAGTTTTGTTCCGTATTTTTATAAATTATCTGAATGCAGGACTTGAATGTGTGCTAAGTTTGCAGATGATGCTAGATCAGGAGGATCTATTGACTCCCTTGAGGGCAGAGAGGCCTTGCAGAGAGATCATTAGAAATGAAAGGGCTGGGCAATCATTAACCATACGAAAGTTAACAAGCAAGTGCTGTAAATGACAGATTAAGCACCTGGGATGGGGCAATCCTGGATTGTACTGACTGGGAGAGGCTGGAGAGCACCCCCATGGAAAGAGATATCGGAGTTCTGGTTGATGGCAATTTGAATATGAATGTGTGCCCTGTCAGTCAAAAGGGCAATAAGGACATAAAACTGTGAGAGTGTATCCAAACAAGACCTACAAAGATGATGAGGGATAAGACACAGGAAGAGGTAAAGACACATGAGGAGTGACTGAGGTCCCTTGGTTTGTTCATCCCAGAGCAGGGGAGACTAAGGCGAGACTTCATAGCAGCCTGCAGCTTCCTCGCTAGGGGAGCGCTGATCTCTTCTCTCTGGTGACAGTGACAGGACCCAAGGGAAGGGCATGGAGCTGCTGCAGGAGAGGTTCAGTCTGGATGTTAGGAAAAGGTTCTTCACTGAGAGGGTGGTCAGGCACTGGAACAGGCACCCCAGGGAAGTGATCACAACATCAAGCATGCAGGAGTTCAAGAAGTGTTTCGACAATGCTCTCAAACATATGGTTTGATTTTTAAGTTGTCTTGTATGGAGTCAGGAGTTGACCCTTTTTTGTCCCTTCCAACCCAGGACGTTGACTGTTAGAAATTATTCAATGAAAATTAAAATTAAATTAAATTTTTAAAATTAAAATAAAATAAATAATTAAAAAATGTAAAACAAAACTGTAGTGAAAGTTGAAATGTCCCCAATAGAATAAATAAGTTCCTTTCAAAGAAAAGATGATGCTAATATTTTCTTTCCTTTACTAGTGCCACATTCACCAAAATAATAATAATAATAATAATAAAAAATTACATTGTGAAGGTTCAGTCCAAAATATATATATATATATATATTATTTTTTTTTGACAGAGCATGCTCACAATCTACCTGTCACACATGTTTTTTTTGTCCATAAACTCTATGTATGGACCAGATCAGCCTATACAGACATAATGTTTTGCCTACTTCATACAAAAAGCTTCAAACCTAAATTTTACAGCCCACCACTTTATGCACTGTAGTATAAACACATTTTCCTCCTTTAACCTCACAGTTCCAATTTTATATCTTGTAACTTCTGAGCATTCCTGTGACAAGCAGACACCTATATAACATTTTTGATCCAAGATACCCCATACAGTTGAAGTGAAATATGAATTTTTTCAAGTATACATTCTTATTTTCACTTTAACTCTAAGTATGACCTTCAGGCAGAGGCAATCATTCCCATCAGTTCTTGGTTTTGCTCGGGTCACCTCACAGCACAATCACAGCTCTCACAAAATGCTTCAACTCATTTTATCATCTTTCAGCATATTTATCCAGGCCTTGCTGATAGAAGTGGAATGCCTGCAGACAACTGTAAGATGAGAACTACCAGTGACAGAAATTCAGAACCTCTGAAATTCTAGGTAGTAAAACATTTGAATTTTAACAGGCAATTTAGATTAATCCAGACTAAAAACGGGACTTAAAATATTATAAATGATTAAAAAAAAATACTGGTCCCTTTTATTCAAAAATATCTTTTCATATAAGATTATTTATTTATTTATTTATTTATTTAAGGGAATCAGGCTTTGGCTTTATAATGTGAAGGGGAATAAGGATATGGAGTAAGTATTCTGCATAAACTAGTCTTGCATAGGCTTGACAAGGCTGAAATTTTGAATTATTATTATTTTTTTGTTAGATGCTAAGAAAGATTTTATTCCTATAACTCAATCTGTTCCTAAAACGTGAGGCAGTTGCCATGTTTTCCTGACCATGAATTGTCTGTAAAATATACATAAAACTTTTATTGTAATTCTGTCTTTATCTGGATGGGCTGTAAATGAGAGCCATGGGCTTTTGAAATGGGATGTATTTACACCACCAATTTAATCCATTAACACCCATCAGCAGTGGAAAAAAACAATCTGACATGGTAGTTTTCACTAATTTGATTTAATTGCAATTTATTAACCAGTCTCTGATGCAGTTTTTCCTTTATATTTTATTATATTTTTTATTTTCTTTGTTTTCCTTTATATTCTTTCTGTTTCATCAAAGGTACATCTTTAGGCAACCTGATCTAGTGGAAGGTGTTCCTGCCCATACTAGGGGAGATGGAACTAGGTGATCTTTAAGGCCTCTTCCAACCGAAACCATTCTGTGATTTTATGATTCTATGATTCCAACATTACTTCCAGGTCTTCTTTTACATCACTTTTTGAATTCAAAATTAATTTTTAAAAAAATCTTTATTTTTAAAGCAAGGTCTACCCCTGTGGGCTACGGTTTGTTGTTGTTGTTGTTATTTTTCCCAATATTTTTAATATATTGTTTATTTATTAAAATCTATTGCATCTTATGTAATTGGGAAAAAATAATATTATTTACCTGAGCTCTGATGTATTTTCGTATGTTTACTACATACATTTCTCTCATCACGTTTACTCTTCTTAAGTTTACTCTTCAGTCTTCCCTTCTGTATCAGATGCACTTTTCCTACATCGATTAATGATAATAAATCAAAAGCACTCTCAATTTCTTTAAACACATCTTAACTTTTCTTTTATACTTATTTCATTTATACATATTTCTTGATTATGTGCATTTTTTACTAGGTGTACATCAACTGAAAAAAAAATGTTTATTTTCTGACGTGAATATAATATTATTTTAACTCATCTAATAGTCCCTACTTTCTTTATGAACTCACTCTGTTTAAATAGCATGGAGGGGGAACTAAATAAATGCTGAAAATTTGGGATGAATAGGATGAGATCAGATATAATAAATGAAGGAAGGAAAACAAAATATTATGCTTTATGTAAATTATATCAAAATCAAATATTATTTATTTTCTAATTTCCCCTTGTACACATGTTGTGGTTTAACCTGGCTGGCAGCTAAACACCACACAGCCCTTCGCTCACCCTCCCCCCTCCCTCTCTGGGATGGGGGAGAGAAACAGGAAAGTGAAGCCTGTGAGTTGAGATAAAGACAGTTTATTAAGATAGAAAATAATAATG
>NC_048894.1:129999049-130026253 GCF_011077185.1 Oxyura jamaicensis | reverse complement strand
CCAGCTACTAGGAGGGAAAAATAACTGTCCTAACTGAAACCAGGACAACACATCATGCCAGGAACCAACTGTGTACCATGTCAACAAGTCTACAGATTAATTTATTCCTGAGATTAGATGTGACCCTTTGTATATGAAGGTAGTTTAAGCATTCTCTTTTGCCTGATGATAACTAATCTCTAGAGGCTCAGCTTCAGCCTGTTAGGATTATCTTGATCAATCTCTCCCTAACTTTTTTTTTTTTTTTTTTTTTTTCAGAAAAGAAAAAAGTAAAATTATTTTAATTGCAGAATCTGTGATATGGTCAGAAACCCCATTTACACTCCTCTAAAAGCCCTGTTTCTGGTACAATATATTTTATTTTAGTATTAGATTTTGGACCAGAAGGCATGGTCCTTTCAGAATGTTTTTGAGAATGTATCTGAACAAGACAGCTCTTATTTCAGTGAAATCTCAACATACTGAAACCATTACCAAGAGGCATAATTTTCAAGTTTACTTAAAACTTTCACAGACTTATATTCTGTGGACTAAAGATTCTAAATCCTTTAGGGACTAACAAGGACTGTCAACTCTGCTAATAACTGCAGTCTACCAGCAGTAGTTCATGAGTTCACAGCCCAAATGGCTTTCTGCACCAACTGCAATATATTGCTTGTCCTAGGCTATTCATTATTAACACAATTATAAAGGGCTGAAGAAAAAACAACAAACAAACAAGCAAACAACAACAACAACAAAAACATTATTGAGTCTAAAAAGTCTTGCTGTCTTCAAATTTTAACAATGTGTGTGCATCTGAAAACTGTAGAAAGGTCATTTAGAGATAATACATCACTTTGATTGATGGGTATTTGATAGGGACAGTTATACATCAAAGTTCCCCTCAAACTCTAAAGCTTCTAAAAACTCCAAAGGATGACTCTGTACCTGCACTTAGCAAAGAGTCTGCCATATGCCATACAGCTCATAAAATGTGTCAAATTTTGTAGGATGGCTGTGGAAGAGGTGTTACAATACTTGCTACTATGTAGTTTCAAGCATACCAGATTCATTAGTGCTGTGAAGCACTGTTATGTCCATACCATGAAATTAAAAATCAACAGTATTACCATTTCTGTGATAAGGTAACTTCAGAAGAGTACAAACAAGCTGTGAGTCAAAAAAACAACACCTAAACAGTGTTAACACCTTTTCCACAACAAATAATCTCTCTCTCTTTTTTTTTTTTTTTTTTTTTTCCCATGAAATATTGACTGTTAAATCAAGGGGAAAAATATATATAAATATTCCAGTACCTTCACCAAAAAAACTGAGGATAAATGAGACTTAGTTTCTACTCTGTTTCTGTAATAACACCTTCAACTTTATAGATATGATGTGTCAAAATGTCCTATGCCAAACTAAGAGCAGAGTTTTAAAGGAAATTCCCTGTACCCTAAATCTCATTGACTTTCTAAAATCTACTTGATGTGCTTTGTACACTAGTTGAAGTGTTTGCCATGAGACATAAACTCTCAATAGCATAAACTACCCAATAGCTGTTCAAAATTCTTTGCAGTTCCCATGAGAAATCTATGGATCAATTCTCTGGTCTCAATCTGTCTTGAACGACAGGGCTCCTTTCTGCTGTTGCCTAAGCACATACAGGGGAAAAAAAAAAAAAAAAAAAAAAAAAAAAAACTCAGCACAATAGTCTTTTCTTTAAAGAACACTTTTCCCACTCTTTCACTGGCTATAGATGAAAGGTCACACACTAGGCACAGGGCCATATTTCTGCCTTAAGGTAAATACTTTTCAAGCACTCAAGGCAAGCACAAAGGTCAGATTTATAGAAGTTTATTCGGAGGCCACAGGAGATCTGAGCCACTTTACTGTCTATAGAACATATCTATGTCAGGCAGATATTCAAACAACCTGAAGAACTACTTTTGAACTTACTTAAATTGTATTTGAAAAGTAAAAAGATAAAATAAATAAATAAAATACATCTGAGCAAGGTTATGGACACTTTAAGCAGAGAAGAAATGACAGTGCTTGAGAAAAAAATAATGAGAACAGAAATTCAGCATATGCCAAAGAAAAGCAAAGGAAAAAAAAAAAAAAAAAAGAAAAAAAAAAAAAAGAGAGAGCAAAAAGAAAAAGAAATGCCTTTGTACAGATCACTGTGGGAAAAACAAAACAAGCAAATAAACAAACAAACAAAACAACAGAAAAAAAAAAATCAACAACTACAAAAAGTAACCTCTCCCTTCATGGAGGAGGCGAGCTATTTAAGTAAAGGCATTAGAGCAGGACAATAGTTTTGCACAGACCTGTTATAATCAGAACAGGAAAACAAACTAAAACATTATCTAAAAGAAAAAGAAAGCTTTTGAAAATAGCAGAGACTGGTGCTAATGGTAGAATCTTCAGCCATTATGGAAAAAAAGAACTATCTATTGAAGAAACACTATCTAATGCCAAGCTGAATTACACAATTTCTTATGGATAGGAACACTGAAGCACTGGAAGTTAATTCAGCCATTGATGTTTGAAAAATGATTTTGTTCTGCAATATTAAGCTGGGATCCTGACAGCAAATACTTATTCATCTTAATCAGTTAAAAAATAATAAAAATAATAATATTATAATAACAATAATATTACAAGGAGATCTGATATATAGTGAAAAAAAAAAATAGTTATTACCAAAAATGAAATTTGTGTAGAGTCTCTATCTGAAGAAGATGGATCTAGAGGAGAGATCTCAACATATCAACAGAAACGGGGTTTGATTTGAAGTAGTGATTGTATGACATGGGCTTGATAGTTATTTTCATCAAAGTTGTTAGTTTCCAGACAGCCAAATCTTGTTCTTAGTGACATATGTTTTTTCTTTGAGATCTGCTAGAAAAGTATAAGAGCAGCTCTGCAGAGAGACGTGGGAGTCCTGGTGGCCAGCAGGCTGACAATGAGTCAGCAATGTGCCCTTGTGGCCAAGAAAGTCACAGAAAGCCCTGGTGCACCTGCCATATGAGGACAGGCAGAGAGAGCTGGGCCTGTTAAGCCTGGAAAAGAGAATATTGAGGGGAGACCTGATTAATGTGTATAAATATCTGAGGGGAGGATTTCAACAGGATGGAGCCGGTCTCTTTTCAGTTTTTGCCCAGCAAGAGGTCAAGAGGTACAAACTGAAGCATGGGAAATTCAGGCTGAATATGAGGGGGCACTTCTTTACTGTGAGGGTGACAGAGCACTGGAGGAGGTTGCCCAGAGAGGTTGTGAAGTCTCCTTCTCTGGAGGTATTCAATACCCATCTGGTTGCCATCCTGGTGATCTAGATGCTCTAGGTGATCCTGCTTGGCAAGGGGGTTGGACTAGATGATCTTCAAAGGTCCCTTCCAAACTCAGCCATTCTGTGATTCTGTGATTTCACTCTGTGAACAACTTATTAACTTATTTTTGGTATGAACACTGAGCTAATAACAACTGGATATTATGTGAAAAAAAAAAAAAAAAAAGAGAAAAATTTCATAAAGACCAAATCAAATCTTATTTAACTGCAATTTATTGAAAATATAAAACCAAATTATAAATGTAAATAAAAGTAAATGTATAATGTATAAATGTAAATAAAAGTAAATAAATGTAAATAAATTAAAAAGTCACTTAAAAATGAAATGTTGGTCATCTAATAACACATTGTATTAGGTTTATGTGACAAGGTTTTGGTAGCTGGGAGGCTGTAGAGATGGCCTTTATGAGAAGACAGCAGGATCTGTCCCTGTGTTGGACAGTGCTGGTTCCAGACTGTTCCAAAAGACCACATTCTCTGGCCAAGGCTGATCCCATCAGCAGCACTGTTGATGCCTCTGAAAGAATATATTTAAGAAAAGGTTAAAAACAAAACAAAACAAAACAAAACAAAACAAACAAACAAACAAAAAAGAATCATAGAATAGTTAAGGATGGAGGGGACACCTGAAGGTCAACTGGTCCATCCCCCCTTCTCAAGCATGGACACCTACAGTAGGATGCCCAGAACAATGTCCAGGCAGTTTCTGAAGTTTTCCAGAGAGAGATTCCATGACGTCTCTGGGTAGACTGTTCCAGTGCTCTGTCAGTGTCACTTAGTAAAGTGCTTCCTGATATTCAGAGAGAACCTCTTGTGTTCTAGTTTGTGCTCATTGCCCCTTGTCCTGTCACTGGGCACCACTGGAAATAGCATGTCTCTGTCCTCTTATCACCATCCCTTTAGGTATTTATACACATGGATAAAACTTTCCCTGAGCCTCCTCGTCTCCAGCCTGAACAGTCCCAGTTCTCTCAGCCTCTCCTCATAGGAGAGATGTTCCATCTCTTCATCTTCTTAGTAGCTTTCCACTGGAGTCTTTCCAGTATGTGTATTTCTCTCCTGTACTGGGGGGAGAGGAGAGGAGGGGAACAGCACTGGACACAGAATTCTTGGTGCAATGAAACACTGTGCAGCAGCAAAAAAAAAGAGAAGAGTGAGAAAATATGAGAGAAAAAAAAACTGCAGACACCAAGGTCAGTGAAGAAGGAAGGAGAGGAGGTGCTCCAGGTGCTGGAGCAGAAATTTTTCTGAGGCCCATGGAGTAGACTGTGGTGGAGCAGGTTGGCCATGGAGAAACACATTGGAGATGAGATCCACACTGCAACCCATGGAGGACTGCAGACCAGAGCAGGTGGATATGACCTGAAAGAAGCTGCAGCCCATGAAGAGTCCACACAAGAGGAGACTCCAGGAGGTCTGGCAGAAATCGTGTCCTCTGGGGGACCCAGGCTGGAGCACTTAATTCCCAAAGGACTGTTCCCCCAGTTACAGACCCACATTGGAGCAGGTCTTGGAGAACTGCAGTCTGTGACAAGCCTATGTTGGATCAATTCCTGAAGGACTGTATCCTGTGGGAGGGACCCTATGCTGTAGCAGGAAGAAGAAGCAGCAGTGACAGAGAATTATGTATTGACCGTAACCTCATTTCCCATTCCCCTGTGTGGCCTGGGGAGCAAAGAGGTAGAAGAATCAAGACCAAAGTTGAGCCCAGGTATAAGAGGGGAACTGGGGGCAAGTGTTTTTAATTTTGTTTTTATGTCTCACTGCCCTACTGTATTCTCCATTGACAATAAAGCCAAATTAATCTTCCCCAAGCTGAGGCCATTTTGCCCGTGATAGCAATCGGTGAGTGACCTCCCTGTCCTTACCTCAACCCAAAATCTTTTTTCATTCTGTTCTGTCCCCCTGTCATGCTGGGGATGGGGAGTGAGAGAGTGGCTTGGTGGGCACCTGGCAGTTAGCCTACCACACATGCTGTAAATAGAAATAATTCTATTTATAGTACATGAGCATAGAAAGACAGATTCCAAACCACCTTTTTAAAGCCTGTCCCAATGCCCTCCCCTTTCATTCATGAAGTAACCAGAAGTCAGTTTTCTTGTTTGTGCTTGATTTCAAATTCTGTAATATCTTACATGAATGTGGCTAATTATTTCATTTCAGCTTTTCAGACTTTAGAGGGACGATGAACATAAAAAATCATGTTAAGAGGGAATCACCTTTAAAAAAAAAAAAAAAAAATCAGTTGATGTCAAGCACTGTCTTTTATTATGATTTCCTAACAGAAATAGGAGCTTTTGTTCATTCAAGATTTGATTACAACATTGATTATACAACAGGAAATCTTAATTAGTATTTTATAGCTATGTGAATGGTGTCTTAATATATAATAATTTTGACACTGAAATTAAGTCTTTCATATATGGAAGTTAAATACTTCCTCTCCAACTATTTTTCAGTTGGTTGGTTTGTTGGTTGGTTGGTTTTGTTGCTTTTTCCACAGTCCTGCGAGCACACTATGATATCGGTGTGGGCACACATAGCAGTGTTCATGTGGGTCAAAGATGACACACATACACTTACATTCTTACCCTTTAAGTGCTGAACTGAAGGGGTGATGGACCTTTACAAATAAAGGAAGAAACAAAACGATGCCTGCTGGTGGCTGAATGTGAAGGGGCAGTGCTCTGTCCTACACAGAGCAGGTAGCTATTTCCTGTGTTTCCATCTGTCGTTGGATTCTACAAGACTAATCTGCAGTCGACCCTGCTCCATTTACTATGTCAGATTCCTCTAAACGGTGGCTGCATAAAAGGCTATTAAGATTTTTAAAGGGATTGGTAAAAACAAACAAACAAACAAAAAGATAGGACAGGACACTGTTATATTTCTTAGTGCCAGTTGTTCCCAGAGGCTACATTTTTCACAAAGGATATGGCGAGTTATCTCTAGAATTGACAATTCCAGATAATGTGTCAGTTATTAGGAGCAAGAGGATTAATGGATATTCACCAAAAATATCATGTTCAATATATTGGTTATTTAGTAAAGAGGACAACTGAATCCGGAAGGAAACAGTTAAGGTATCTGAAAAGTTAATTTGAAATGGAAAGAGGTACCAGGTACTGGATGTTATCTGAAGGTCTTATTTGCAGCACAAGTCCAAAGCATTTGTCAGTTCTACACATGCTCTAAACGTGTGATTAATAGATGGAGATGAAGGGATACCCCAGAACTGAGAAGCAGGTTTAATTATGCTGTCTGGAGTAACAGGAGTGGAGTAACATCTCCTTTAACACTTCTGTAAAAAGAGCAGGATTTTGGGTATGAGTAAAAGGAATGACAGGTATGGTATGAATAAGAAGAAGGAATAAGGAAGAAAGGACAACTGGTAATATACCTGCTAATATGTGAAAACAATTAAGGAAACTCTTGATATACACTGTACAATTTATTATCAGAGAGTTCCCACAAGAACCAAGTTATTAAATTCATGCCCTAATTAAGCTACAGCCCTTTGGTAGTTGGTAGACTCCAGTCCTCTCATTGCTATGATTTGGTCAGTTTGTCTAAATCTTTGCTTAGGCATGTTCTTTCCTCATATTAAGCACAACATTACCATTGAATTCAGCTAAATGTAGGGACTTAACATATATTTTTTTTCCCCTTTAAATTTTCTTTTCTGATTCAGATCATTGTTCATTTTCTTTAGTATCTAATTACTGCCTCTACTCTTATTTTCTTTTCCCTCTAGACTACTTACCCAATTCATGCCCCCACATTTTACTTGCCTCACTTTTTTTTTTTTTTTTTAATATATTTTTACACCATATTACACATTTCCTGTCTTACCTACAAAACGTTTCATTTTCATCCTCCCTCTTTACCAGTGGAGAACATTTTGTAACCTTTTGAGAATTTTTGTCTTGTTTTAGATTTTCTTTAGTTAACATCCTCTCTTTGTTACTGAGATCAAATGCAAATTTGGCCCTCTAAGTAGTGCTTTACTAAGATCATGTAAAAAGATTATGATTTTCCTTGATTCTAAAAATTAAAAATATATATTTAAAAAATTTACTAATGTATTCAATGCAGCAGCTTCTTTACTATATGTTAAGGTACAGAAATAGATCATCACCATATTGCTTCTCTTTATTCAGTTTTCTGATATTATCTCCCCAAATCCTTTTAATCAGTTCTGATGCAGTTGACCATTGCTCAGTTTTCTGACTCCTCCTAGCTCCTTCTGCCACTTGGACTTCTTGACTTCCATGATTACACTCCACATTAATTTGCCCTGACCTGACAGAAAAATGATTTTCTATGGTAACAACTAAGTTCATTTAAGAATAGAGGAAATATTACAGACCCAGAGTATAAATTTTATAAAATGTTAGGGCTCAGCCTATTTTTATGAAGTCTTCTGTTTGAGACCTGTGTTCCTATTGCCTTTGCGTAGCTCTAGAAGAGCCTATTACCCGTGTTACAGGAGCACCTGGAAAATCTAGTTCAGAGTTGGTACTGTACAGGCAAGTCAGGAAAACCATGTAGCATAAATGAGTAGTTTTAATGCATTATTGACAGTGCAGCTGGGCTTATTACTGCCAGAAGTGTAAACTCTGCATGGAGCTGGAAGTTCAAATTGTGAGATGCTAGCTTCTGAGGAGGAATTAATTTGAACACAAATACACATATATGGAACAGCATAAAAAATAGGGGGAAAAATAATATTAGTAAGGCAGGAAAACTGATAGTTAAAACTAGCATAGAGCATAACTGATTAGCAAAACAGAGGGTTCTCTGGTGGACAGATCGATAGATAAGGGATCTGAAACTCATAAGCACATTAAAAGTTTGAAGTACTTTTAAAGAAGAGACACTGTTCTGCTTTACTTCTCTTAAAAATTAGATATTCTGCATAAAAGCTTTGCACTTTGTGTCTGAAGGGCAGAATTTGGCAGCAGTAATCTTGTATAGTAAAATCTTAATCCAGTAATTGCAGTAAAAACATAGAGCCTGCTGAAAACATACAATATTCAGTGTGAGTGGGGATATCCAAATCTGTCTTCATGTCTTCTCTCTCACTACCTTGCTTTATTTTGGAACAATTCAGTTAAAGGATGAAACTGAGCTTTGCAACAATAAAAATAAAAAAAATAAAAAAATAATAAAAAAAATCAAAACTGTTAAATTCAAAATTCCTAGGTTGCTCAGTGAACTGGTGGCATCACTGTCCCTGGGGGTGTTCAAAGAAAGGTTGGACCTGGTGCTTAGGGACGTGGTTTAGTGGGTGACATTGGTTGGACCAGATGATCTTGAAGGTCTCTTCCAAACTTTATGATTCTGTTTCTATGAATACAGAAAAAGGTTTTCATAATTTGCATCAATCTCACCCTAGAAAGTTACAAGAAACAAGATAAATTAGAGACAGTTCAGATACATTCTGAAAAACTTTTCACTTCAGCAGCCAAGGAGATCATGAGTTAGATGCTGCAGAAAACTTCAGTGGTTTTTGTTGTTGGGTTTTTTATTTTTAATGACAGGTTAAGTAGGTAGTGTCTTTTAAGAATCAAGGTATGTTCAGATGCTGTGAATCAAAATATCATTCAAACAGCAATAAGCTCCACTTCCAGTCTGATTTATGTTGGTCGATAGAAGATAACTACCTCTTGTCTGCTTTTATAGGAAGCACTTGAAATACTTGATTAATTTTACTAAAGCTTAAATTCCAACTTTTGACAATGGCACATTCTTCCTGTTCTATTACTTGCAGGGTAGCTGTAATATATTACAGCAGAATAACATCTTTCTAGTGTCCATCCACCTGAATCATTTCAGTTCTCATCCATTATGCACCTAAAGAAATGAAATAAGCACCTATTTCTTTATATAGTCTGTAAATTATGAAACATTGTGCAGGCAGACAATGTGAATGATTGACTGAGATGAAGAGATATTTCACAAAAATGGCTCATTCTTCTCAATCAGAATCACAACTTGATATATCAGATCAGAAAATGATGTCAAATGTGAGTATTCTTATCCCTGGTAAGAGGTATTGTCATTTCCCATGTACTAACTTGCCATTGCTAGACCATAAAAATAAAACTATTAAAATTGATATTTTGATATATATAAGAAGACATCTACTTTATAGAGATGTGTTATTTTTTATCCATAGATGTAATATAAATGAAAATCTATGATAAGAAGCTTTCTTAATGAAAGCATAACACTTTTGTCATAGTTTAAATATTATAGCAAAATTAAATCATGTAACTCCTTGAAAATATAAATATCTTTCTTTCTCACTGATTTGTTAATGTCTAGCTTGACCAAGCTTATTCATTATACTATATGTGAAAATAATGATTTATAAGTGAAAAAACATTTAACAGCTTTGACTGGTTTCTATTTTGTTTTTTATCATTTGCAAACCCAAATAAAAATATATTTTTTCAAAGTGTTTCTTCCCTAAAACTTCTTTTATACTTTTCCAGTCTCTGATGTGCAAGAATAATAAATTGGTATTTTCTGCTTTAGTTAGTAATAAGAAAATTTTGGGATTCTAAGGTAGAAACTATTTGTCATGCTACCATTTCATTCAAATCTACACATTCTGGAATTCTTAACTGGCCTTGTAGATGAGAAGACCTTTACTACTGCTACTAGGATTTACTTCACTGTGCATGTACTAGACTATAACCATTGTTAGGTATAATTTATTTACTTCTTGTATTACAGCAGAGAACTTCATTTCAACTTGTCCACCATTCTCTGATCTATATTAGCCATTGTTTTGGACTAAAATTATTGATAATTTATACTGAGTTTATTGTAATTTTTCTCCTCTGAGAGTTTTTTATCTAGTCTGCCATGTCTTATATTAATATGAGCTTCATCTTGTGAATATTTATAACCATTTTAATTTTTTTAATACATGAAGACTTTTATTATCAGTGTAGTTCCATTTTGATTTTATGCTGAGCTGCATTTCATTACTTGCACATAAAATCTGTAAATGTTTCACATGGCTTAACAAGCATAAACTTTTCAAGTCTGACTATTTTAAGTGTATTCAAAGCTTGAAGACACTTTTCGTATTCTTAGGAAAAACAGGTAATAAAGTGAGTAACATTTTTTTTGGTCTCTTTGTCTTTGTCTTTCCTAGCAATGCAATGTTGTTTTGTTGTGTGTGTGTGTGTTTTGCTTTTTTTTTCTCTTTTCTTTCCAAAAGCTATGAATTTGCATAGCCATAATTTCCAGGAAGTTATAGTGAACCAGTACAAAATGGTTATTCTCTAGTCATTTAAGTTAATTTTTGAGGGATTTAAACCTTCACTTTCTTGCCTGGTCATAGTTTTAATACCCAACATAAAGAAATTAATGATTGTTATCAATAGCAGCCACATCACTTTATCAAATAATAGTTGGCTACTAATTCCATCAGTATTTGGAAGACAGGAGGTTAAGGGCACTAAACAGGACAAGAAAGGTGCAATAAAAAACTGCAAGACATGGTAGAACAAATTAGATCCAATCATATATATTATGAGCAACAGATCAGGCATGGACATGAGTATTTTGTGCATGAACTCCCCTGGGAATAAAAATGAGTGGCACATTACATGGCTCATCATGCTTTATTATATTTACACCTTTTAGATTGTTTCCCCATTTGAAGAGTCAGACTCAACAGCACTGCAGAGATGAAGGAAAAATAACCCTCAAACTAATCGTTTTCCCGTTCATAATACATCCTTGTCAAATATGTCCATATATCTAACTATATATGAGACAGTTGGCTAGGCACAGATGTTCTGAGCACATGCTTGTCATGTTCTCATATTACTTACAAGCTATAAGCAATTTTTCTATGTACATATCACTGTATTGCTCGAAAGTAGGTGGTCTATGAAAAAAAAAATAAAAAATATTAGTAATAAAAAAATCCTCCCAAAATAGAAAAAGGAAATAAAAGAGCTTTTACTTTGCATTGAATAATTTTCTTACAAATCACATATATATACATATATATATGTATATATGTTATATATATACATATGCATTTCCCTGAGGAAAATTATTAGAGATTTCCAAGACCTTTTTACTCATTTATCATGTAAAAAAACAGTTCTGTACCATTTTTGTTTAAAACAACTTATACACTTATTACACAGTAGTTCTGTTCAGAAAGATTATTTTATGGTCCATAGATATTTGGTAGCTCAACTGCAACTGATCTGTCTGATGAATAGGGCTTTTATCTACATTATGATTTTTGTAACATGGTAAATTGTAGGAATCTAATTGAATTGGCTTTTGAGTTGACTGGGGTTTTGCTGATGTTTGACAGATAGTGAAAACAATTTAAACCACCTTTAACAGGAGAATTTCTTTGACACTGGGAATATCACCATGAATTCAGATAATATTCCCTGGGGTGACAGTGGAAATCATACTTCTAATTGCCAGTGTTACATGTACATGAATCACAGTCAGCAGGCTGTGTAACAGCTTGTGCAAGGCCAGAATAGGACAGTAGAGGAAAGCTGTTAAATTGGAAATCTTTGTGGAAGACCTAGACTGTCAAAGAAAAATTCATTCATCATTCACCTTAACTAAATCAAAATCTATTTCAGGTACATTGAATAAAATTTGGTGCTCAGTAGGGCAATCAGCCCTTTAAATTTCTTACTGTCCAAAATTCATGAATGCCCAGAAAACATGCTCTCTAAGGTGAATTTCCTATATTTCATGTTGCATAAGAATAAATCTTAATCAAAAGCCCAGCTTGAAACAATTAATTCCACTACAGATTTTGGCAGAAGATAGTTCATTAAAAACAAGATTGACTAAATTGTTATTGCATTTATCTTTCTTTCTGGGGTTTGATATTGATATGAAAAGCATCATCATATCTGAATCCCTATTTATTTCATAAGTAAACACAAGAGAAATCTTTCTTTTCTAAGATTCATCTGCTGTCCTTTTCTCTCAGTTACCTTAATGATTGCCTTTGAACACTAATCTTAATTTTTCTGTGTGGCACTTTAATTCATATATATTACATTTGTATTGCCCTTTGTAATACCTCAGAAATAGTGTTTCTGCACAATATTATATAATTTTAACTGCTGATGTAAAACTGGTTAAAAGTTTTGCATAAAGAACTATCACCTGAATACCAGTTTCATGCACACTTGTAATATTTAAGACAAAGTTCCCTTTGAAAGAAGTTACTACTATGTATTTTCAAAAAGATTTTCATCTACAACATTGGACCCTCAAATATAGATAACTGTGTGTAACTTTCATATTTTTACACTCCTGCTGTCTTTGGAGATGTTCATCAATAGCATTGTAATCTTCTGAGGAAGAAATTCAGTAAGTGTTTCTTTTGTTTTTGCAGACACTGTTTTGTTTGTTTGTTTATCTGTTAATTTTATTTTGTTTTAAAACAACAAAAGAGCCAGTAGATATTTTAAAACAAACAAACTATAACTTTGAAACATTCAAATGTTAATTTTCGTCATGATTTTACCATATTATGTTTAGTAACATCATAATCCTGTTCATAACACCATCAGTAAATATAATAAATCAGGAAATTATTTTCATCTAATTTTACTTTCAATTTTCTTTTTTTTTTTTTTTTTTAGTCATCTGATAGTGTCCTTTTATATCTCTATATGCATTATTATTTCAGTTTCCTACCTCTGATATTCTACTGAGTATATCTTATAAGTAGGGTTCTTATATATCTGATATATCTGATATATCTTATAAGTAGGGTTCTCAGAAGCACTGTAGAGAAAGAGGAGAGCCAACCTTCAGTCCTCTCCATTGCTAGTGACTACAGGATATTCTCCATCTGGCATAGTCACATAATGTTCAGACATGGTGTCCAATCTTTATCGTATAGACAGATATAAATACAGTTATGAGTGCATCCTGTATATACATACTGCATCCTGCACTATGTATATATAGAAAATGTTTATATGCACAGCTATGTATTACTAAAGAAGAAGTGAAACAGAAGATGAGAACACACAAACTCATAACACTAATGCAACTTCACACGCACTTACCATCATTCACATATGTTATCCAGAGAAAACTTGGCTAAAATTCTAAGACTGGCCTCACAAAGAGGTAGCGTGGCATGCTCTCCTTCAATTACAAGAAAGATCAGAGAAAAATACTTGCCTGAGAACAGCACCTGCCATAGTACAGGACATATAGATCACTATCAAGCTTATGGGGCAAGAATTCTTCCTGGCAAAAGTCTGAAAGTTCTGTTTATGCATGAATGATCATGAACAGCAATGTAGAAATACTGAATGTTGTTAAGAGAGATGAAGAGCACAGCTGCTTTCTCATGTGAAGCTTCCTCCTCTCCAGCTGGTAGAGATAAAGGTTCACTAGGGCAGGCATACACACTCACTAAATTCACAAGCATACACACAAGCATAATGAATCCTTTGAGCACTGGCAAGGACCTTCTATCCATTCAGCATGCCTGCCCAGAACCTGAACCCCCCACTCAGATCCCTCAAGTATCATCATGGCCCTTCTGCTTGTCCAGCATGTCTGCGTGGTCCCTTCGAGTCTGCATGGCCCCTCTGTCTGCCCAGTACCCCTGGCCCTCTTAACCAGTTCACAGGTTGTCTATTTCCAGTTAGTCCAACTTGAAGTCTGCTGGATGCAGACTCACAAACCTGTCTCTGATGCACGCCACATTCTTCTATCAAGAACAGTGTAGTCAGCAGGACCAGGGAGGTGATCATCCCCCCGTTCTCTGCTCTAGTGAGGCTGCACCTCGAGTACTGTGTTCAGTTTTGGGCCCCTCACCAGAAGAAGGCCATTGAGGCCCTGGAGAATGTCCAGAGAAGGGTTACAAAGCTGGTGAAGGGTCTGGAACACAGGTCCCATGAGGAGCAGCTGAGGGAACTGGGGTTGTTTAGTGTGGAGAAGAGGAGGCTCAGGGGAGACCTTATTGGTCTCTACAACTACCTGAAAGGAAGTTGTGGGGAGCAGGGGATAAGCCTCTTCTCACAGATAACTAGCAATAGGACTAGAGGGAATGGCCTCAAGTTCAATCAGGGGAGTTTTAGATTGGAAATTAAGAGACATTTCTTGTCAGAAGGAGTAGTCAGGCATTGGACTGGGTTGCCCAGGGAGGTGGTGGAGTCACTGTCTCTTGGGGTGTTTAAGGAGAGGTTGGACTTGGTGCATAGGGACATGGTTTAGTGGGTGATATTGGTGGTAGGGGGATGGTTGAACCAGATGATCTTGGAGGTCTTTTACAAATTTAATTATTATATGATTCACAAGTCCACCTGGACATAACAACACAGACACCCAACCCTCCTGATACCACAGCCTAGACACCAGGACCCCACTACTTGCCAGCTGGTCCAGTTTAAAATTTTCTTGTGAATACACATGCAAACCCTACAGAAAGCAGGCCTGGGGCAGATACAAACACTCAGCTGACCCTGCAGCTGGCACCTGGTATGCAGGCTGTGACCCACAGCCTTTGCTCCAGCCACATGAGCAGTGCTCATACTCTCCTCACTCACAATGGTATCCCACTCCCCAGTATCTAGTTTGGGAACACACCACTCTCACCCCAGTGGCAGGGAGCAAAATCACAGAATCACAGAATTGTAGGGTTTGGAAGGGACCTCAAGAGATCATCAGGTCCAAACCTCCTGACAAAGCAGGTTCCTTAGAGCAGGTTGCCCAGGTAGGTGTCCAGACAGGCCTTGAACATCTCCAGAGAAGGAGACTCCATCACCTCCCTGGGCAGCCTGTTCCAGTGCTCCGTCACCATCATTGTGAAGAAGCTCTTTCGCATGGTGGTGCGGAACTTCCTGTTCTCCATTTTGTGACCATTGACCCTTGTCCTGTTCCTACAAACCACTGAAAAGAGGTTGGCCAAATCCCACGGTCTCCCACAATAAAGATACTTGTAAACATTAATGAGATTCCCTCTCAGTCTTCTTTTCTCCAGGCTGAACAGACCCAGGTCTCTCAGCCTTTCCTCATAGAGAAGATGCTCCAGGCCCCGTATCATCTTTGTGGCCCTCCACTGCACTCTTTCAAGGAGATCCCTGTCTTATTTTTGTACTGGGGAGCCCAGAACTGGACACAGTACTCCAGGTGAGTCCTGACCAGGGCAGAGTAGAGGGAGAGGATCACCTCCTTTGACCTGCTTGCCTGCTTGCCACGCTTCTTTTAATGCACACCAGGAGCTGCTGGCCATGCTCCTTTTTATGCATGCAAAAGACACCCATTTGCTCCAGTAGCTGGCACCAGAAGTCAGGGTATGCCTGCACCCTCAGCCTGACTGCAAAATCTGACACCCAGTTCTCTCTTGCTGGTCCTCTCAGTAGCTTTGCACTCTGTCAAGAGTCAGGGGAAAATTTGTAGGGACTCAAATTCTTTAGGACCTATTCAGATCCAGAGAGCCTCTCCTATCCTGACACCAGGATGCCCACTCACTCCAGTGTAGAATCATAGAATGATTCAGGTTGGAAAAGACCTCTAATACCTAGTCCAACCTTTTACCTAGTACTGACAATATTAACACTAAAATATGATATTAAGTTCTACATCTACACATTTCTTGAAGACCTCCTGGGATGGTGACTCAACCACTTCCCTGAACAGCTTATTCCAATGCTGCACTACCCTTTCAGTAAAGAAATTTCTCCTAATATCCAACCTGAACCTCCCCTGGCACAGCCTGGGGCCAGTTCCCCTTGTCTTATCACTTGGCGTTTGGGAGAAGAGCCCAGTTGCCATCTTGCTATAGACTCCTTTAGGTATTTGTAGAGCATGATAAGGTCTCCCCCGAGCCTCCTTTTCTCCAGGCTAAACAACACCAACTCCCTCAGCCACTTCTCATCAGACTTGTTCTCTAGACCCTTGACCAATTTTGTTGCACGTCTTTGGACACCCTCCAGCACCTTAATGTCCTTCTTGTAGTCATGGGGCCCAAAACTAAACACAGTATTTGAGGTACAGCCTCACCAGAACAGAGTACAGCAGGACAATCACTTCCCTAGTGCTGACCATGTTATTTCTGATACAATCCAGGATGCTGTTGGCCTTCTTGGTCACCTGAGCACACTGATGACTCATATTCAGCCAACTATCAAACAATATCCCCTAGATCTCTTTCTACCAGGCAGTTTTTGAGCCCCTCTTCCCCCAGCCTGTATAGCATTGCATAGCATTGTTGTCTCCCAAGCGCAGCACCCCACACTTAGCCTCGTTGAACCTCAAAGTGTTGGCTTCTGCCCGTTGGTCCATCCAATCCAGATCCCTCTGCAGAGCCCTCCTACCCTTGAGCAGATAAACACTTGCGCCTAACTTGTTGTCTGCAAACTTACTGAGTGTTCACTAGATCCCCTCCTCCAGATCATTGGTAAAGACATTAAAGAGAACTGGCCCCAGTACTGAGCCCTGGGGGACACCTCTAATGACTGGCCTCCAGCTGGATTTAACTCCACTCACCATGACTCTTTGGGCCTGGAGTTATAAACCCAGCCATTTTTTAATCCAATGAAGCCATCCATCCAAGCCTTGAGCAGTCAGATTCATCAGGAGAATGCTGTGGGAAACAGTGTCAAAAGCCTTACTGAAGTCTAGGTAGAGCACATCCACAGCATTTTCCTCATCCAATGAGTGTGTTACCTTGTTGTAAAAGGACATGAGGTTTGTCAAGCAGGACCTGCCTTTGATAAACCCATGCTGACCGTGTCTGATCACCTGGTTGTCTTATAAGTGCTGCGTGATGGCACTCAAGATAATCTGCTCCATGAGCTTCTCCAGCACCAATGTCAAGACTGTGACAAGACTGTAGTTTCCTGGATCCTCCTTCCAGCCTTTCTTGTAGATGGGCATCACATTTCCTAGCTGCCAATCAACTGAAACCTCCCCTGACTATCAAGACTGCTGATAAATGATGGAAAGCAGCTTGGAGAGCGCTTCCACCAGCCCTCTCTACCCTCAGGTGGATCCCATCTGGCACCATAGACCTGCATACATCTAAGTGGAGTAGGAGGTCACTAACCATTTCCTCTATGAAGGTTTCATCTGCTCCCCGTCCTTATCTACAAGCTCAGTGGGTAGAGTACGCAGAGAAAAACCGGTCCCTTCTGCTAAAGACTGAGGCAAAGAAGGCATTAATTCCCTCAGCCTTTTCCCCGTCTCTCATCACTATGTTTCTCCTCACATCTGTACTGGGTCTGGCTGGGATGTTAATGTTCCCTGCAGCAGCCCATACAGTGCTGTGCTCTGCACTTGTAGCTAGAACAGCAGTGGTATCACACCGGTGTTGTGTCTGCTGCTGAGAAGTGCTGGCACTGCATCAGGACTCTCTCTGACCCTCCTAGGAGGTGGGCAAAGAAGTGAGAAAGAAACATCAGCAGGGCAGCTGACCTAACCCAACCAAAGGGATATTCCATACCATATGATGTCACACTCAGCAATAAAAAGTGGAAAAAGGAAGAAGAGGGGAAGGGTGGGCTCTCATTGCGAAAACGTCTGTCCTCCTCCCGAACACCGGCTATGTGCGTTGAGACCCTGCTTCAAGAACATGGTCAAGCATTGCTCATTTGTGGGAAGACAAGAGTAATTTCTTTCCTCTGCACTTCCACATAGCCTTTACTTGTTTTGTTTTGTTATTCCCTTTCCCCCTCCCTCTTCCCCTTTCCCTTTTTTCCCTTTAGTTAAATTGTTTTATTAATATTTCCTTAATAATATTTATATATATATTTCTCTTTAATTAAATTACCTTCTCTCAACCTGTGAGTTGTTCTTTCCTTTACTTCTTCCCCTCCTCATCTGAGGAGGGGGAGTGAGAGAGCGGTTGCAGTGTTCAGCTGACTAGCACGGTAAAACCACCACAACATCCAGTAAAGGATGGAGCTTCTCCTTAGTCCTCCTTTTCTTGTTTTATATTATATATATATATTATTTATATATTTTTATATTTATAAAAATGACTTTTATTGTCTTTAACAGCAGCCAGATTGAGTTCAAGCTGAGCTTTAACCCTTCTAATTTTGTCCCTTCACAGCCTCATTACATTGTTATAGTCCTCCTGGGTGGCCGGCTCCTTCTTCCAAAGATCATGAGCCCTCTTTTTCTCCCTGAGCTCTAGCCACAACTCTCTGTTCATCCAGGCCTGTTTTCTTCCACACCAGCTCATCTTTCAGCATGTGGGAACAGCCTGTTCCAGTACCATTAGTATTTCTTTCTTGAAGAGTGCCCAGCCTTCCTGGACTTCTTTGCCCTTCAATACTGCCTCCCAAGGGACTCTGCCAACCAATCTCCTTAACAGGCCAAAGTCTACTCTACAGAAATCCAGGGTGCAAGTTCTGCTAAACCCCCTCCTTACTTTGCCAAGAATTGAAAACTCTATTAATTTATGATTTTTGTGCCTGAGATGACCTCTAAATTTGACATCACTCACAAGTCCTTCTCTATTTACAGGCAAAAGGTCCAGCAAGGCACTGTCCCTAGTTGGCTCACTCACCAGCTGTGTCAGGAAGTTATCTTCCACACACTCTAGAAAATTTCTAGATGTTTTCAGCTCTCCTGTGTTGTATTTCCAGCAGATATCTAGTAAGTTGAAATCCCCCATGAGAACAAGGGCTAGTGACTGTGAGACTTCTCCCAGATGCTAGTAGAATATTTCATCTGACTCTCTGACCTGGTTAAATATTCTATAACAGACACCCACTAAGACATCTGCCTCACTAGCCTTCCCCTTGGTTCTTACATATAAACATCTGGCAGGTAGTCCTTGCAGCACGCATGTAAACAGAAGTGAGAGTCCTGTACCAGATAACCCTTTTGGATTAAGCATTCTCACATGCCCTCACTAATTAATATGACTATCCAGAATCCGCTTTCTTACTGTCCCTTGTTGCCTTGGAAAAGATCCTTGACCAGAAATACTTAAAGCAGGAAACACATCTATATAGCCTTATAAATCCATTATAAGGATGTAGATATTATTAAGCACATAACCTAAACAGGGCAAATTAATTCATCTACTTTAAACTTAGTTTAAAGCACATTGAAAGTATTGAAACTGGGAGATATGAATTCTGAAAAAAAGCTAATGAAACGTCTGTTATTTTTGGATGCCTGGAAAAATCTGAAAAGGGGAAATATTTCACCTTATGTTACCAATATGAGTAATAGTTTTCAACAATTCTGATGTCCCTTAAGTCTTTTCCTTCAAAGACTCAAGGCTTTCTACTCTATTACTGCTGTGTTTTGCATTCCAATCTATGCTGGTAAAAGCAGCTGTGACAGAGGTGCCTTGCTAGAAATTCTTCTATTACATTTGGTTTCCTGGAAATTCATCCTAGTTAAACAGTAAATACTCAATATAAGGCCTAGTAGTTTAGATTTTCCTTTGCTCCTTGGAACTTCCAGGAAAACAAAACAAAACAAAACAAAACAACAACAACAACAACAAAACTCACTTGGAAAGGGAAAAGGAGAAGAAGGGAGAGAGAGAGGGAGAGGGAGAGCGAGAGCGAGAGCGAGAGCGAGAGTGAGAGGGAGAAGGATTTCTCATCACCAGTGGATTGATTCCCAGTCAGTCCTCATGGAATGTCAGAACCCTTCCTGCCAACTCTTCCAGTTTCATTGTTTAACGTGATGCCACATGGTATGGCATATCCCTTTGGCCAGTTTCAATCATCTGTCCTGCTGTATCTCCTCCCAGCTCCCTGTGCACCCACGGGAAAAGGGAAGGGGAAGGGGAGGGGATGGGATCAGAGGGGAGTGGAAGGGAGGGAAGGGAAAGGATTATAACCAGTTACATAAAGCTATATCTGATTGGATCACCTGAAAGATTAGTCCTCTGTAATTACTGCAAGCAGTTAAACTGTGACCTATATCTTATGGGGCTAAAGGTTGTAAGTATCATTCTCTCACTTATCCTTTTTAGTGCAGAAACAAGAAACATTTTTCTATCAGGAATTAACAGACAGAATCACAGAATCACAGAATCACAGAATCACAGAACTGAAAGGGTTGGAAGGGACCTCGAAAGATCATAGGGTCCAACTCCCCTGACAAAGCAGGTTCCCTAGAGCAGGTTGCCCAGGTAGATGTCCAGACAGGCCTTGAATATCTCCAGAGAAGGAGACTCCACAACCTCCCTGGGCAGCCTGTTCCAGTGCTCCATCACCCTCACTGTGAAGACGTTCTTACGCATGTTTTTATGGAACTTCCTATGCTCTATCCTGTGGCCATTGCCCCTTGTCCTGTCCCCACAAACCACTGAAAAGAGGTTGGCCAGATCCCTCTGTCTCCCACCCCTCAGGTATTTATACATGTTGATGAGATCCCCTCTCAGTCTTCTTTTCTCTAGGCTGAACAGAACCAGGTCTCTCAGCCTTTCCTCATAGAGAAGATGCTCCAGGCCCCGTATCATCTTTGTGATCATCTCTGCTGGACTCTTTCGAGGAGATCCCTGTCTTTTTTGTACCGGGGAGCCCAGAACTGGACACAGTACTCCAGGTGAGTCCTGACCAGGGCAGAGTAGAGGGAGAGGATAACCTTCCTTGACCTGCTGGCCACACTCCTTTTTATGCACACCAAGATCCCATTGGCCCTCTTGGCCACCAGGGCACACTGCTGGCTCATGACCAACCACTCATCCACCAGGACCCCCAGGTCCTTTTCAGAGCTCCTCTCCAGATTGTCCCCCAGCCTGTACTGATACTTTCAGTTGTTCCTTATTAAACCTCATGTAGTTTCTTCCTGCCCATCTCTCCAGCAGGTCCAGGTCTTGCTGAATGGCAGCGTAGCCTTCTGCCGTGTCAGCCACTCCTCCCAGCTTTGTGTCATCGGCGTACTTGCTGAGGGCAGACACTATTCCCTCATCAAGATCGTCAATGAAGATGTTGAACAGGACCAGACCCAGCACCAACCCCTGGGAAACACCACTAGTCACAGGTCTCCAGCCGGACTCTGTGCCGCCGATCACCACCCTCTGAGCTCGGCCAGTCAGCCAGTTCTCAACCCATCTTGTCCATCCCACACTTTCTCAGCTTTGCTATCAGGATGTCATGGGAGACAGTATCGAAAGCCTTGAAACATTTCTCTCTGCTCCAGAAGACCTGAATGAGAGAGGCAAATCTCCTCCTGATTCCAATAAAAACATGAGTATTCTGAAAATTTTATCATTGTACTATATAGCATAACACCACAATACTTTTAATGGCAGATTTCTCAAGAAAACAATGCACATCAACTTCGCTTGCAGAAGTTCTCGTATAGCAATTTTTAACATTATTAACAAGACTATCAGTAATAGATCTGAACTGCAAGGGTTGATATTACTGTCACTTTACAAATAATAGCAGTTGTATTTTGATTGGGATATTAAAAAACATTAATTAATCTAAAAACAAATTATTGTCTGCTCATAAAACATGTTCCTATTTTGCACTTATAAACATTTTCAGTATAATAAAAATGACTGGCCTACACAAACTTAAAGAAAATGGTTTCCTGGAAAAGTATTTTATCATTGTTTCTTAATTATTTTCAGGAATTAAAGGGTACAAACACAGATCATTTGGCATTTCCCATGCTTCTAATCTTTCAGAATGGGATTGTTTTCTTGGTGGTGTTCATGGTCCATAAAAATACCAATTAAAAATTATCATTGTCAAACATAAAAATTTATCTGTCCTAAATGTAAGGAGATCTAGGTTTGGAGAAGTTTGTGCCCACTTCCTGGAGTGCATAGTCGCTAATGTTGGAAACCCTGTGAAAAGAAAGCAGAGGGTGATCTTGAAAATGAATTAGCCTGATAATTTCAATGTATATTGTCTGACTCTAAGTGTTTTTCTCTGAACATTTATATCCATAATGTCTGTCTTATTACTGTTATATGTGTGACTGTGCTCCAACTCAAAAGAGTAGCCATAGAGACAAACTAAGAAAAAAAAAAGGATCAAGAAGATTCTTTGCTCTATTTGCTCTATTGCATGTTGTGCTCTCTCTCTCTCTATATGTATATAAATATATATATACACACACAAATATTTCATGTTTATTTCAAACTATAGTACATACAGGGTAAAGCTAACCCAGGCCAGAAGCAAGATAGAATAAGGTTGTGTGGGACTGTTTCTTTTTATAATCATCAACACATACCAATTTCAATTTTGACTCCTGTGCTCCTGCTCCTTTGTTAGTCGTGCCAGTGATGGGTCTCCTGCTTTTTAAATCAAGCCCATACCATGAATAAATACTGTAAAACAGTAGTGAGTAGAGCTGTAAAGAAACATCACACTTCAAATATCATTTTGCCTTTTCAAAGGATGAGATGTGTTATAGTCCAATTATTGGTCATGACCGCTAGAGAATGTGAGAGCAGAAAGTTCGCTCTCAGGGGTTAAATGAAGAGGCCAGAGGGCAGTTGATAGTTTTTCTCCTCTATCCAAGAAGTTTACCTCCTGGTTAATTTTGGGAATTGTTTACGGTGAGACTCTTCTAATAAGAAACAAGTATTGCAAACTGTATCTTAAACAAGATAAATATAACAAGACTGCAGAATAAGAACATGAAAGTCCCCTTTATCTCTGTCCTGTTCTCAAAATCTATGCTAGAGTTACACTGAGCAGGAGTTATAGATATGTGTCAAGGCTGGAAACAAAGAGTAGGAAAAGGCAGGCCTATCCTCGAAATAACTTCACGTGCAGATAAATAATAACCATCTCTCAAGACAGGATCATAAAGAGGCTAAATATCAGCTTACTTATAACACTGAAACCTTGCTTTGTTTTCATAGATTATTTCCTTTGGGGGTTACAGTGAGTCCATAATGTTTCATACTTGCTGCTCCTTCATCTTTACAGTCTTCCTCTGTTTCAGCATGGGTGCTCTCCCACAGGATGCAGTCCTTCACAAACGGATCCAATGTGTGTTTCCCACAGACTGCAGTTCTTCAAGAACTGCTCCAATATCGGTCCGTGTTATGGGATGCAATCCTTCAGGAATGGACCGCTCCAGGACTTTATACATTGTCATTGTACATTGTCATCTGGCTGCTCTGATGTTGGGATAATAGGGCCAAGTAGCCTGGAATTAAAGGACAGGGAAGCCAAGCCACTGGGATCCCTTTCTAGGGAAGAGAACATTTAAAAAGCAATCATAAAAGGATTACAAGCCCTTAACCCCTGTAGGTAACTCCTGTCAGGCATGAAGGAAAGTTATCCCTTCCAGGAAGATGTTGTACGTCAGCCAGGCAAGTGGACCACCATGGAGAGGGGTATCCATTAGCTCAGGGAATTAGCTATGTTGGAGGTGATTTATGATGACCTGGCCAACAACTGGTTATCCAAAGATCCAAATGAAACCAAATACATACAGACCACATAGTGGAAGTTTTTACAGAGTGCATCATCGTTCTACACCAACTCATGGGCAGTGATGACTGGAAAGATGGAGAGGGACAAACAATGGATGAATGGTCTGTCCAACTCCAGCAATACAAAGAAAATCTCTCGTCCTCCCTACTGGTTTGCATCTCAGCTGTAGAGAAACTCTCACAAAGTTCCAGCAATTCAAAGACGATATGTCCTACACACCACCTTTACAGACCAGTATCTCAGCTATTAGGAGTAACCATTCCTTCTCAAGAGAGAGGATACAGTGGGTAAAAAAACATGCCACCCTGTGGTTTAACTTATGTGACCACAGGAAGGGCATGAGGAAGTGGGATGGAAAATCTACCTTGACCTGAGTTGCACAAGTACGTGAGTTGTAAAGAATAACAATGGCAAAAGTGTTTCTAACATGAAAATGGCTGTTCCAGACTAAAATGGGCACTTTCCCAGAGTAGATGGGATCTTACTTCTGATCTTAATGAAGGTACTTCTAATTCACATTGACAAGAAGTGAGTAACAAATGCAATGACCAGGACTAGAGTGGCCCTTCCTCCAGAGAGGTGGAGGAAATGGACAACTGAGTTTATTGAACTGTGTGGATTTGTTGGCCTGGCACATTGGACCCACAGGAATATAAAGTTCTAGTGGACACCAGCGCACCCTAATGTCATCAAGCTATAATGAGGCAAAACCCATCTGTATTTCTGGAGTGACAGGAGGATCCCAAGAGTTAACTGTTTTGGAGGCCGAAATGAGTCTGGGAAGTAGAGGCAAAAGCACCCCATTGTGACTGATCTGGAGGCTTTGTGCACCCTTGGCATAGACTACCTCAGGAGCAGGAGAGGGTACTTCAAGGACCCAAAAGTGTATTGGTGGGTTTTGCTATAACTACCTTGAATGTAAAGAAGATGAAACAGATGTCTGCCTTGCCCAGTCTCTCAGAGGACCCTTGTGTTGTGCGGTTGCTGAGGTTCAAAGAATATAAAGTACCAATTGCTACCACAATAGTGCATTAGTGATAATACTACACCAAGACTCTCTGATTCCCAAGCCTTGCCACATAGAATCAATAGGATCATTTAGGTTTAAAAAGACCCATAAGATCATCAAGTCCAACCATCACATAACACAGAGAATCACAGAATCAGAGAAAGTGTGAAGTTGGAAGGGATCTCTACAGGTCTTGTGGTTCAACCCCCTTGCTCAAGCAGGAACACCTAGAGCAGGTTATACCAGAACCATGTCCAGGTGGATTTTGAAGATCTTCAAGGAGGAGGCTCCACAAATTTTGACAGTGCTCAGTCACCCACACAGTAAAGACTTACTTTCTGATATTTAAATTAAACATCTCATGTTCCAGTTCTGACACTGGGTATTACTGAAGAGAATCTGGGGAAAAAAAAAAAAATGGTGAGAGCAAATACCTGGTGTCTAGCAGTGGTTGGAGGTTAAAGGGAAAAATTCTAGTCTTATGAAAGTTTCTTCCAATAAGTGCTTCATCACTGGGCTCCTCAGTTCTGAGGCCCACAATATTTCTGATGCAGGCCAGGTACAAACAGTTTCCGTGTTGTTTGTTGTAAATCCCTTTCCAATACTCTCACAAATTGATGATGAATCTTCTTTTCAATTTCAGTGAGTCATTCAGTAATATATACAGCCACCCTTGAGAAATATCTTTTTGGGTATTCTAGAAAAGACCTCTCTTCAAAAACTTTTAAAAGGATTCAGTCCTGTGGAGCAACCATATGTTTTCCTGGCCATTAAGACAAATTTACTCAACAAGATAATCTAATGCAATCACAAGAGTTAGGTTAATTCATTGTTTTATACTTACATGTATTTAAAGTTCATAGCCATACAAAGCAGTATGTAGTATTTACATACAAATACAAGCAGTATGTAGTACGTACATGCAAATACAGTCAGTGTAGTATGTTCTTGCTCCTAGTTTCACTGTTAAAAAGGCATGTTTCCAGGGTCGTACATCTTCACTCTGTATACATAACATACACCATGAAAGTCAAATGAGTAGCACACAGACAAACAAACATTTTAGTGACTATCAGCAACCTAGTTGTTTGTATAGCTTGACTGATAAGAGGCAACTAGTTCAGGAGCACAACTTCTTGCAAAAGCAAGGGAAGGTACTTTGCAAATATATAAAACTGGATCTCTGCTTCCTGAAGTATTAATAACAGAATCACAGAACTGTAGGGGTTGGAAGGGACCTCAAGAAATCATTTGGTCCAACCCCACTGCCAAAGCAGGTTAATGTCTTGTATGATAGTAAGTGTCTGAACAACCATAAACATAATAGTGTGATATATGTATTTTTCATGAGAATACAGCAAAGGGCACCTTACCAATTTATTTGGAGCTTCTTTCCTGAACCGAACAATTCCTTTTCTTCCTTTCTGGATCATATTATCATTGTTGAAAAATACTGATTTTTGAGATACTGATTTTTGATATACGCTATTCCACTGCAAAAATGAAATTTTGCAAAAATACCAGTGCTGAATGACAAAATTTAAAAGAGTATTATCTAAAAATAACCTAAAGCTTGTTTTCAAAATGATACCCCTAGGGATGAATCTGAAAGATTTAAACATGTACTGCCCACATTCCAAATTCCTCAATTCTTTACTGGTCTGGGATTTGTCACTGTGTACTTCCTTCTTCATCTTTATAAACAAATAAACAAAGCCTCTAATACAGGGAGATTGTTCCAACAAATTATTTCTAAGGTCAAACTGATAATCAAGTAAGTGAGTGATTTCAGGTGACTTTAATGGTCTTTGTCTTAGGTTCTTAGGTCAGAAGAGAATCTGTTGGTATATACTTTCCAACTGCATTTGGAATAACACAACTGTGATCCTGACTGAGAATCCTGTATGCTTCAGGAATGTAAGAAACGAATAACAACAATGCAGTCACAGGCTGGATCATAGAATCACAGAATCATTAAGGTTGGAAAAGACCTTCAAGATCATCTGGTCCAACCATCATCCTACTATCAATGTCATCCACTAAAGGGTGTCTCTAAACACCAGGTCCAACCTTTCCTTGAACACCCTCAGGGATGGATAAAACATGAAAACTAAAAGTTAGATAGTAGAACTGAAAGACTTATTTAATGTGAACTAGCAAGAAATATCAAGAGAAGTGAAAGATTATATTCAAATGTCAGTCACAATTATGTTAATAAAATTATATAATGGAAATCTGATTGTTTACCATATTAATGTTTCTGAGCTCCATGCTTCAGTCTGACATTTTTGGTGTATTATTTACCCTCGATCAGGTATTGTTATAAGCTTGACTGGAAGAAACTCGAATCCAAAGTATTTTTATTATTAGAAGGAAAAAAAAAAGAAAGAAAAGAAAAGAAAAGAAAAGAAAAGAAAAGAAAAGAAAAGAAA
>NC_048894.1:129909732-129999039 GCF_011077185.1 Oxyura jamaicensis | reverse complement strand
AAGAAAAGAAAAGAAAAGAAAAGAAAAGAAAAGAAAAGAAAAGAAAAAAGAAAAAAGAAAAAGATCTTGGGAAAGATGCATAGAGCTGAGCATATATAAAAACTCATAATCATACTTAACCTCAGTAAGGCTAAGCACAATCTGTACTTTGGTTTAAAGCAAATTGTTTCTTAAAGAAACTAAATATATGGCACGTCTACCCATCATTCTAAGGAAGCCAAACCTAGAACTGTTCTCTTTTTATTATAGACATATTTTCTCCATAGCTATTCAGGTTCTTCTGTTAATTAGTTATTCTGGTTATCAGGTTTTAGTATCAAAAGTAACACATACATTGCTGATGTTCAGAAGGACATTGGAGAATTTCCTGAGTCACAGATCTTTTTTCTTTACTAAAATTGGACCTGAAATATCTGCACCTAGTTTCAAATATTGCTGGTAGATCACTGATGAACTAAAGCCATTACTTTTCATGCTGAAAGACATCTAATTTTTCCTCTGTTATATGTAGACATTTTCTGGGATAGCAGTTCTTTTTTTCTTTTTGTTTGTATGACATCCATCACCTGAGATTTCATCTATGAACCATCAAATTACTAGCATGTTATTTGGAAAGTACATTTGGAATTTCTGTAATCCAACCTCCCTTTTGAAGTGAGTTTATTACCAATACTACCTCAGGTAAAGCATGTCTTTCTGTAGCTAAGTAATAAAAACTTGGGGGTGTAGATTCCAAAGTTCCTACATACTACTGGGGGTAATCCAGCTTGTCATTAGCTAGCTCCAGCCTTCTCTATGGATGTGATAGCCAAGTACCATAGTAACATAAATAGCTAAATACATAATTAAGTGATAGCAAAGTAATTTTAAAGATGAAGATATGACTTTCCTTCACACATGAAACAATCAAGGGAAGTAACTAGGATGTATTGCACACATTGGGTGATCACAAAAGATCAAGTATACTTATTTGGCATAATTTTATTTAGGAGTCTTATGAGTTTGTCATTATTAATTGGTGGGTAATAACCTCCCGTGTGACTGGTATATGAGACATAGATATACACTTACCTATGAGAAGACAGATAGATATCTATATCTATATATCTATATCTTATATCTATATATACACACAGTTGACTTCTATGCAACAGTAAGTGCAAAAAGCATCTTAAAGAGTAAAAAGTCAGCAGTCTATCATGAACTTGATTTTGCTGAGTATATCTTATGATACACATGGATCTGGAAGATCTCTGAATCTCCTAAGACCAGTTATTTTGAAATAGAAGATAATATACAGTCAAATCTTATTCTACTTTGCCATTCTTTGCAACCTGAATTTAAGACTTAGTGGCACTTCAATGTTTAGTGTTGTGGAAATTATGAAGTGTCTGAAGAGTTACTTCAACAGCTTTGTAAGCTGTGTGTTGATTTATATAAGATTTACTTTTGATTTGCATAAGGTTTACTGATAGCCCTTTGAGATTTACTTTTTCATAATACATTTTAAAAGTTCTTATAAGACATTTTACATCTTACTGACTTTTTTATTTCTTACAACAAAAGCTGTGTGATCCATGATTTCCAAGAGATCTTCCCACTATCTTCCTTCATAAAAGGTATCTTTGTTTAATGCTAGTGTACTGGGTCTGGCTGGGTTGTTAACTTTCCCTGCAGCAGCCCATACAGTGCTGCGCTCTGCACTTGTAGCTAGAACAGCAGTGGTACCACACCAGTGTTGTGTCTGCTGCTGAGAAGCGCTGGCACAGCATCAGGACTCTCTCTGACCCTCCTAGGAGGTGGGCAAAAAGTGAGAAAGAAACATCAGCAGGTCAGCTGACCTAACCCAACCAAAGGGATATTCCATACCATATGATGTCACACTCAGCAATAAAAAGTGGAAAAAGGAAGAAGAAGGGAGGGGTGGGCTCTTGTTGTGAAAACGTCTGTCCTCCTCCCGAACACTGGCTACGTGCGTTGAGGCCCTGCTTCAAGGACGTGGTCAAGCATCACTCATTTGTGGGAAGACGAGAGTAATTTCTTTCCTCTGCACTTCCACATAGCCTTTACTTGTTTTGTTTTGTTATTCCCTTTCCCCCTCCCTCTTCCCCTTTCCTTTTTTTCCCTTTAGTTGAATTGTTTAATTAATAATAATATTTCCTTAATAATATTTATATATATATATATATATATATTTGTCTTTAATTAAATTATCCTTATATCAATCTGTGAGTTGTTCTTTCCTTTACTTCTTCCTCTCCTCATCTGAGAAGGGGGAGTGAGAGAGTGGTTGTGGTGTTCAACTGCCTAGCATGGTAAAACCACCACAGCTAGGGACAAGAGGACATTTCTTTCACCCAAATATAATTTATATATATATATTTAAAAAAAAAAAAAATTGTACCAGGTAGTTGAATCTGCATATACTCAGTATAGTTACAAAGATGCTAAGGTCAGGCTTAGAGAAAAAGAAAAGGAAAACCACATTAGATAGCTGAGAGGTCACCTTTCCTAGATTTTCTTGTTAATAGATTGCCATGCACAACTGAAGTGTGAATGGATGCAGAACAATTCAAGTAACCATTAGACGGTTCACCTCCCACCTGGTTGTCCAGTGAAAGCACTACAACCACAGTTTGCCTTCACAGAAAACAATGGAATTTTTGAGACATCTGCAGCCTCCCTGCCCAAACCTTCTGGAGGTCCCATTCAGAAAACGCCTCCTGACAGGAAGGTCTACTAAGGTAGTGTAACAGGATGTTGATTTCACTCTTTTCCCAAAGATTACTTTCTAACTTTGTTTAACTTGTAGAATTTTTGCCCATTAAGTATGATTAGACAAAATCAACTTCTACACTATTCAGGCAGTAAGTACAACTTTTAGACAGAATCTGGGGCTTTAGCAACTACAATCACATTATTAACCTTCTATAAGAATTCGTAAGTCCTTCTTATGATTTCTTAAGCCTAGGCAGAGAATGGCATGAAAGCAGTCTAATGAGAAATACTTGGAGGTGTTGGTTGATCAGAAGCTTGACATGAGCCATCAATGAACACTTGCAGCCCAGAAAACCAACCACATCCTGGGCTGCATCAAAAGCATGGCCAGCAGGTTAAGAGAGGAGATTCTCCCCCTCTGTTCTGCTCTCATGAGGCCCCACCTGGAGTGCTGTGTTCAGCTCCGGGGTCCCCAACACAAGAAGAACGTAAACATATTAGAATGAGTCCAGAGGAAGGGCAAAAGGGGCTGGAGTACCTCTCCTATATAGATAGGCTGAGAAAGTTGGGGTTGTTCAGCCTGGAGAAGGCTCTGTGGAGACCTTACAGCAGTCTTCCAGTAGCTAAGGGGACCTACAGGGAAGCTGGAGAGGGACTCTTTGTCAGGGAGTGTAGTGATAGGACAAGGGAGAATGTTTTTAAACTAAAAGAGGGGAGATTTAGATTAGATTTTTGGAAGAAATTGTTTACTGTGAGGGTGGTGAGGCACTTGAATAGGTTTCCTAGAGAAGCTGTAGATGCCCCATCTCTGGAAGTGTTCAGGGTCACTTTGGATGGGGCCCTGGGTAACTTGGTCTGGTGGAAGGTGTCCCTGCCTATAGCAGGGATATCGAAATTAGATGATCTTTAACGTCCCTTCCAACCCAAACCATTCTATGATTCTGTGATTCTTCCCTGACTACTACTTTTTTCATATGCTAGATAATTTTTATATGCAGAAGAATATATTAATAATCACGCACAGAAATCACTTCTGCAATTCCTTACTGACATCATGTTTGATAGTGTAGTGAAAATAACTTATAATAATAAGATTTGGAGCAATTGATTTTTCTACCTATCTATCCATCCATCTCTCCATCCCTTCTGTCTTTAAGGAATACAGATACCTTCTAACTAGAAAAATAGTGTGAAGTTTTTGTTGTTTGTTTGTTTGTTTTCTATTTCATTTTCTTTCAACTTTATTAAAAAGTCAAACTGGTCAAAACAGCCAAAAAATATTCACTGGGAATAAATACAGAACTGAAATATCTTTGTGTTTAAATACCCTGTAGGGTATCCTAAAGTTAAAGGTTATTTAACTATTTGCCCTTGCTTTGAAACATTCTTTTAAAAGAGTAAACTGAGAGTTGGTTGGATATATTTGTTTTTGGGGAACTACCATAACTGTGACAGACAGAGTAACACACCATGGTTTGATACTAAACTGTTTTTGGAGATGTGGTAATATGCTGTGCTTGGAAAAAAAAAAAAATATATATATATATATATATATATATGATTCCTCAATATGGGTCATAAATGAGACTTAATAGATTTCATGACTCAGAAACACTGATAGAGGAAGAAGATAACAATTGCCACTGTAAGAAAATATGTAAACATTGAGAAATTTATAGAAGAGGAAAAAGTTAAGTTAATGAGGAAATTGCAATCAGTCTTCTCATCAGCAGCCAGAAATAATTATCTCTGCATGCTGCCATTCAGCTGTTGATTAAAGGTATTTGCTTAATATATTTGAAATAATTATGCTCACTCATAAGACTCTGTCAGCATTTCTATTAGGAAATATGTCCCTCTGGGTTTTGTACCTTTAAAATTTGTTCAGGGATGCATACAAAATTTCATTAGCTTGAATTATAATGCCTTTGGTCAGATTTGATCTGAGTCATGTATGTATGCACTATAGTTTGCTTAAAACCCAAAGCTCTTTTCTTGCATCCTATGCACATTCTTAGTCCCCAGTGAAGCAAAAAGAAAGTATGGAAACACAAGAGAATGCAAGAATTCTCAGAAAAGACACCTGGGATTAATATATATACACTATATAAAATATCTAAGTACCTCTGCATACAACTACTCACTATGAATTTTTTCTTGTGCTTGAAGATCATAGAATCATAGAATGGTTTGGGTTAGAAGGGACCGTAAAGACCATCTATTTCCAACCCCCTACCATGGGCAGACATGTCACTGACTAGACCAGGTTGCCCAGGACCCCATCCAAAGTTTTTTCTCTGCATATGCTGGCAACTTTCTTGTACTATCCCTGAGTTGTCTGTCCTTTCTTCCACTGGACATAAACTCTCTTTTTCTCCCGGACACTCAGCAGAAGTTCCCTGTTCTGCCATGATGATCTTCTTCCCTGATGGCTCATCTTATAGCACATGGAGACAGCCTGCTTCTGCATCTGTAGATGTCTAGCATCATTCAATTACTTAACAAATTTTTGGTTACTACATTATTATTATTTTTTTTTTAAAAAAAAAAAAGACAGTTCCATTACACCATACTGACAGAAGTGGCTAGCTTGTCTAATCCCTCCTATTCAAAGAGATGATTTAGAAACATTTGAATTGCACCCACAATAAAGAAACAGTTTTAGTCATACTTTGATTCTGATATTTCCAATAGGTTGGCTCAGACTCAACACAGCTCAGCTTACTGACTAGGGTGAATCTTAGTCATAAGTACCTCAGATTCCCTATGAGTTGTATTGCAAGCTTAGGAATAATTTGCATTGACAGAGGAACCATATACAACTTGTTCTGCTATGATATAGTGTGGCAGTTTTACTTGGGGGGGCAGCCAAGCTCCACCACATATATTCTTTTCCTCTCCCTCCTCAAAGAGAAAGGGGGAGAAAATACAATGCAAAGGGCTCAGAGTTTGAGATAAAGATCAAGAGATTGCTCAACAATTATTGTGATGGGCAAAGCAGACTAACAGTAGGGAGACAGTAAAAATTATTGCCTATTACTACTAAGCTAGAGAAGTGAGAAACGAAAGAAATCAAAAACATCTTCCACCCATCCACCTCCTCCTCGTCCTGAGTGGCACAGGGGAACAGGGTAATAGGGGTTGCAATCAGTCTATAGCACTTCGTCTCTGCCACTCCTTCTCAGTCAGTCTTTTCCCCTGCTGCAATGTGGGGTCCCTCCGATGGGATGCCATCTTTCCCGAACTGATCCTAGGTGGACTGTTCTAAATATGGGTCCCTACCACATGGTCCATCTGTCAAGAGCAAACTGTTCCAACCTGGGTTCCCCACAAACTGAAGTTCCTGCCAGGTCACCTGTTCATGTGTTGGCTCCTCTCCACGGGCTACCGGTCCAGCCTGGAATCTGCTCCAGCAGGGGTTCTCCACAGGCTGCAGCCTCCATCAGTGCAGGTTCATCTGCTCTACTGTGGTCTTCTCCATGGGCTGCAGCACAGAAATCTGTTCCACCATGCACTACAGGGAGAAAACCTACTTCACCATGGTCCTCTCCACAGGCCACAGGGGAATTTCTGTTCCAGCATGTGGAGCACTTCCCCCCTCCCCCCCCCCATTCTTCACTGACCTTGGTGTCTGCAAGGATGTTTCTCACACTTCTCTCTCCCAGCTGCTGTTGAGCAGCTTTTCTTTTCCTTTTTCTTAAATATGTTCTCACAGAAGTGCAAAAATCATAAACATCATGGCTCTGGCCAGCATCAGGGCCCTTATCTAACATGGGGGAGCTTCTGGATTCTTCTCGCAGAAGCTACACCTATGGCCTCCCTCTACCAAAACCTTGCTGCATAAACCCACCATGTATAGTAAATACAACTTCTTTGAGCATGCTGAAAAATTCATTTTAATTTTTTGAATTTGTCAAAATTAAAAACAATCTCCCATAAAAGTTCTTGAGTTACCTAAGTACCTGAATGCTTTTTATTTTTTAATAACAATCAAAACTTAAAAAGTTCTTAGCATAGTATAAATATTTTATATTGTACAGAAGGATAGTAGTTTTACATTTTTATATTTTTTCCATAACAACCTGAGCATAAGGTAATCTTAAATCATTTGCATTTCGCTTCAGTCTACATTATGGACGCCTAACATTGCATAAAAGAATAGACCTGAGAAAAGCACTTTCACATTTTATTATTTTGTTTGCTAAGTGAACTGCACAATCATAGAGAGATTTTATTTCTGTTAAATGGCATGTTTGAGAAATAAATAAATGTCTATTTGCTCAAATAGGTATCTACATTGTTTTCAGAAGATGTAAGCATCTAAATATCTGCCATCACGTGCACTCATACTGTCACAGTGTTGGCTGAGCAGAGTATCATGGCCATAAAACAAACAAATTTTAAGTTTGTAACTTTGTTTTTGTCTAGTGTTCTGGAATTTTCTTTTGTAGAAATTCCTTAGTCATTTTGTGTCTGTATGTTTTTGAGCAACTCTTTATGAAAAACTGTGTCATAGTATTGTGTTTATTGGATACATAGTATTATGCCAGACTGGAACACATATTACTTCTATTTATCTGACAGAAAAATCTTTCTGTCTTGACTTCAGGTGAAATCAATTATCTGCAGCTACCTATTCACTAGCAGGTTATCTTTCATTAACGTAACAAAATTTTCTACGACTAAAAGAAATATTCTTTCTTTGTGTGTGTGTGTGTGTTGTTTGGTTTTGTTTGTTTGTTTATGAATTGCAGTAGCTCTTAAATCTATGTTTGTTTGTTTGTTTGTTTTCTTAAATAAAAATTATTTTCTTCTTTCCATTCTATTCTTACAGCTCAGCTGGGGTTGGAGTCTGTATAAATACCTTTCATTAAATTGAAGACAAGTCTTCTCCTCTGTGCAGTTATCAAAAAATAAAAATAAAATTCTTTTTTTTTAAAAAAAAAAAAAAAAGGTAATTTTTCTACCTTCAGTCTGACACTTCCTCTCACACTGTGTGTAATGGGCTTTCAGCAATAAGACTTACTAGGAGGCCAGACGTAGAGCTATTGTTAACTGTACCTGTACCAGTTTGACTTTACTATCCTGACTCTAACTGACATATGGCATAACAGAAGACTTTTATAACTGTCAAAATTGTCAATCCCACATTTTTAGGCTGATGTAAATGAAGACATTACAGTTGTGCATAGCTGTCAGTGTAATAAAGGTGATAAAGTTATAGTTCTTGCTAATGGTAAATATTAGATTTTATTATTATTATTATTATTTTTACACAGAAGCTTTGAGCTATGAAAATTAGTAACAAAAGCAAAATAACTGATAGTCCTCACCATGTTAGTGTGTAAGAAAGCTTCTTAGTGTGTTGGCACCAGACTTTCCTAGGTGCATGACATTGTTTATAGAAAAGGTAAATGAATTACCACCTCTGAGCAAGGGTGAAGCAGGAGAGAAATCTTTCCTTATTCCACTGTATCTCAAAGCAATTGTTCCAACAGGGACAACAGGGACAAGAACGAGAGACAGTTCTAAAGTAGGTGTTCATCATAGCTCTCTCTCTCTCTCTCTTTTTTTTTTTTTTCCTTTTTTGTAAGCAACAAAACTGACAACCTTATATATATATATATATATATATATATATATATATATATATATATATCCCTTTTTACCTTTTTACCTTTTACCAAAATCATACATTTTTCATTTGGAGAAGGGCATGAATTAAAAAAATGGAAAGACAAGAGACATGCTTAAGACAGCATGTGAGTTTTTGAAGTAATAGTTCTATAATTGCTCTGCAATGACCATGAGGAGTTACAAACAGAAATGTAGGCCAGGAATATTTTTTTGTAAATGGAATATAGGTGGTTGTTTTCTCTCTCGACATCACAGACAGCTGCCATAACATTAAATAAATGAATAAGTTAATAAAGACTGGTCTATTTATTTAGCATTTCCATCTCTGGCTCTCAGAACACTTTAGGAAAACAAGTTGATTCTCCAACCTGCAACCTTTGTGTTTGATATTGTTTTTTGCATACACTAGCAACAAAGCCTCCGTGATAGACGATCTCCACTTTGATAGGTGCATGACACAGAAACTGTATTTGTTTACTTAGGTATTTATGGTGAAAGAATAATTTCAACAGGAGATTGTCAAGTAAAAAAAGAAAAGATCAAATGGAAATAGTTACATTAAGAGTTTATTGACTAGTGCATTGTAGTGCACCTTATCCATCTACTTAACAACCTAATACTAGAGAAACCCAGTTGCTAGACTAGAGAGATGGTATATGAGAAAGTTATGACAGACACATTCAGTTGCCCAGAATTCATTCTTCTGCAGTTATGCCATCTGTCTCTGTACAGTGTAGATACTATTAGGACTACACTGTGGCTGACTGACACTCTATTCAAGCATCTGAATGTGAAATGAGTTTAAGAATTAACAAACGGGACTGAAATGTCCCAATTCTTGCTTTGATTTTCATCTATTCAGAAGGTTGATTTTAGAAGACTGGGTTATATTTGTTATCAGCTTAAGAAAAATGCTGCCTTCATGTGAATAATATTATATTTGTGCTGTAGATGAGTGCTTGTCCATGTAGTAAACTTGTCTTGGTGATAATAACATCAATAATCAATAAAACCATAGCTGTAGAGTGAAGAACTCAAGAGAAGGCAATGATGGATACCTGCTGTTACTGAAGCTCTCATTCTTAACTCTGATATTAAGAATTAGAACCATGAATATTGAATGTGCTACATTAACCTAATCTAAAAGCACAATCATTTAGGTTTGTTTCAACTCACAGCAATGAGAGAAATATTGTGTTGTCATGGAATATTCAAGTATGGAATATACAAGTATGACAAATAAAAAACAAATCACAAGAGCACTGTGAAGTGTAAGAATGGATATATGAGATATTAATTTCAGTTTTAACTATAAAAAGCTATTCAACTTGAGATTTGCTCCATGAATTACATGAAAAACAAAGATTAAAATCTTTAACTGTTACCTGTTGCCTGACTTTGACTGTTGTCATGGAGGCTCAACTACACACACCTAGTTAATATGAACATTCTTTAATCAAAGGTTCTTTTACTAAAGGGATAGGTTTTATAATTCCTTGGGAAGATTATGAGCAGTTATACTGAATCAGTGTTTCTACTTCTGATTGTGCAAAGCAGAGGAAAAGGCCACCAACACTTCACTCCTTATCATAGAATCACCGAATAGTTAGGATGGAAGAGAAATCATCTAAAAATCCTCCTCAAGCAGAGACACCTGGAATAGTTGCCCAGAGCCATGTCCGAGTGACTTTTGAATACCTCCAAGGAGGGAGACTTTACAACATCTCTGGTCAATCTGTTCCAGTGTTCAGTCACCTGCACAGCAAAGTTCTTTCCTGATGTTTATGTAGAATTTCTTGAGTTCCAGTTTGTGCCCATTGCCTCTTGTCCTCAAGTCACATTGCCTTATAGGACTTGTTCTTAGACAAGTCACATAAGTAAGAGTTTGTCAGGTCAGATATTGCTTACTGACGGAATGATAAGAGTCCAATATCTAAGTTGGTTATTTCCTCTTGACTGGACTCAATAAACCCCAGTATATACAACAACGTAATCTGCTAAAGTATTGACCAAATAAAAAATTGAAACCTTTTGAAAGAGTCAGTTTCATGGATAGCCTTTGACATCAGAAATAGTTATATGTTCTCTTCACTGATGAAAATGAAGTAGTGCACTTTTCCTCAATGCAGGTCAACATGCTGCCACAATAAAAAATTATAAAGCTATATCTAATATTTTCATTTCTAATCTATATCTAATATTTTCATCTTAAATGTTGCTATAGCAATAAAGCACCTTATTTTTGAAGCCTTAACTATTTATGTTACTTTAACTATTGAGGAAATGAGGATTATTATTTATTTTCCCAACTGTTTTCTTTTCTCCAGAAATTGATGATTTATTTAATGACTTTACTGAAATCACTGTTGCTACATCTTCAAAGTACCCATAATTTTCAACCATTTTTATTTTTCCTTTCCTTTCCTTTCCTTTCCTTTCCTTTCCTTTCCTTTCCTTTCCTTCCCTTCCCTTCCCTTCCCTTCCCTTCCCTTCCCTTCCCTTCCCTTTCCTTCCCTTTCCCTTTCCTTCCCTTTCCCTTTCCTTCCCTTTCCTTTCATGCAAGTGAATTTAGCTTGTATATCTAAGCAAGAGCAATTTCTGAAATCATATTTAAAATTGAAATATTCTGCCGTTGTGTTTTTGTGTTCTTTTTCCACAACTTACACATATTATACAAGAAAACAAGGGGTTACAAAAAGTTTAGCAGAGAATGATGAACAGAAAATGACTGATTATGATAACATTCATATTGCTGAAAAACTGCAGACAAGCTGCAGAGACAAGTAGAAACAATTAATGTCATTAATGACTGCCTTATAACAAAATCTTAGCTATGGTTCCTGTAGCAGAGAGAATGAAGCATGGTCATACAAGTAATAGAACCTGTATAAGTTTGAGAGGTTTTTGGAATAGCGAAGTGTAGCTATTACTAAAACTGCTTTTGATTTTTTTTGTGTAATTTTTATCCTATAGGTTATCTTCCAAAAGCTCATAAAGACTCCAGCTGAGATGAGACTAAATACAAATTATACCCTCTTATCTACCCTCTTTTTTCACCCAAATCTTATTAAGTAGGACCAGTGCTTGTGTGTGTGTGGATTAATGTGAATGAACAATTTTTTCATATGACAGGTTTTCACTGTATTTTACACTCAGAATATTTCAATGAGCTCCACCAGAAATAAGAGAACTTTGCCCTCTATAGTCATTATGAAAAATAAAAAAAAAAAACAGGGGATCATTAATTCATATCTCTGAGTGGCATAGTCTCAGTTATCCTGCTACTGCAATGAATTTCTACTCTAGTGCTTTTTGAAAGTGCTATCAGTAGAACTTCATAATCACTTCATAATCTTAGCTGTCATGTTCACCAGTGCTACAGAAAGTTTGACCTTTAATCAAGGAGAAGGAGCATCACAAAACATAATTTTTTTGTAGAACTAATGTACAATTCACAGTATTGCATACATCTTCAGTTCTTTGTTGATTACTAAACTTGTTTTTCACTTGTGTCCTGTTGTAATATTCTCTATTTTGAGTTACTAATATCTTATTATCAAGTTTACAATGCAAGAAGATGTCTACTTACCCAAACTTTGAATCTAAAGGATCTTCAAAAAATATGTATGTCTACAAGAGGGGTATTTTTCAAGTGTTTAGTTTTAGCTCTCTTATAAGACTAGTTACAGATAACTCTTGTCTTTTATTTTATTTTTTGTTTGTTTGTTTGTTTGTTTTGTTTTGTTTTGGTTTGGTTTTGGTTTTGGTTTGTTTTTGTCTAAAGTGACAATACCAACAATAATAATAAAAAAACAAAGCAGCAAATGTTGAGGTCCTGGTAAGAGGTGTCTGAGGTGAAAGTCATCTAGGAGGAAGTCTCAGCGATGCTGTCTAATAACTTTATTTATGGCAAAGATCTCTGGTAGGCCCTGGTTTCACATTTATGTTCATTCTTGTCTAACATTCCTGTATTTTAACATTCAGAAGTCTGCATTTTATAAACATGTCCATTCTTGATTATGACACGTGACTTACTTCAAGAACACAAGCAAAACCTAGATGGCAAGAAGTGCAAGGGTAGACAGATAAATGATAAAAGACTGGAATCACAAGTCCTTGTGACTATGTGGGGCAGACATCACAATGAAATATGATGTCTCTGAAGGTATTCTGTCTTGTGACCATACCAATAGCACAAAGACAACATATTTAATTCAGCTCATTCATCTAGTTTTCCATCCCCATCGTGTCTTTCTTTCATGGAGCATCATGGGAAAAAGTGAGGAGCAGAATGCAGACTGGAAGATATTTTCCTACTACCTGTTTTCCCCACAGCCCCATCACAGAAAGTGTCAAGACTGCTGAGCATTCACTGTTATACACTGCAAGAGTTGTATAAAAAATATGCTTTGTGGAAAAAAAAATTATGTCGTGGCAGCAGTGCACAGAAGATATGTAAATGAGTAGGTCTCATCATGTGATAATGAGAAGGATTAAAGTGAAGCCCTTCAAAATGCAGACTGAAGGTATACAGTGTATTAAGACAGAAAGGGTGAGGCCACAAATCCATTAAGTGTAAAACAAGAAAACAGCAGAACTTCAGAGATGCAGAACTTTAGAGATGCCATTCAAAGGGACCTGGACAAGCTGGAGAATGACCCATGAGAAACTCATGAGGTTCAACAAGTCCAAGTGCAAGGTGCTACACCTGGGTCAGGGCAATCCCAGACAGAAGTACAGAGTGACAGAAGAACTCATTGAGAGCAGCCCTGTGGAGGACTTGGGGGTTCTGGTGGATGAAACGCTCAACATGAGCCAGTATTTTTTGCTTGCAACCCAGAAAACCAACTGTATCCTAGGCTGCATCAACAGAGGCATGACATGCAAGTCAAGGGAGGTGATTGTTCCCCTCTATTCTGCCTTTGTGAGGCCCCACTTGGAGTACTGCATTCAGCTCTGGGGTCGCCCAGCACAAGAAAAATGTGGACTTGTTAGAGCAGGTCCAGAGAAAGGCCATGAAGATCAGAGGGCCGGAACACCTCTCCTATGATGGAAGGCTGAGAGAGCTGAGGATGTCCAGCCTGAAGAGGAGAAAACTCTGGGGAAACTGCACTGAGGCTTTTCAATACTTAAACAGGGTTTATAGCAAAGATGGAGAGCAACTTTTTACACAGGTAGATAATGATAGGACAAGGGAGAATGGTTTTAAACTAAATGAGGGGAGATTTAGATTAGAGATTAGGAGGAAATTCTTCACTTAAAGGGTGGTGAGGCACTGGCACAGTATTCCTAAAGAAGCTGTGGATGCCCCATTTCTGTAGGTGTTCAAGGTCACTTTGGATGGGGCCCTGGGCAACCTGTTCTAGTGAGTGCCATACCTGCTCATAGGAAGGGGGGGTTTAACTAGATGGTCTTTAAGATCCTTTCCAACCCAACCCAAGTGGTGATTCACTCACCACTTCAGATCTTTTGTCAGTAGTGTGAGATAAGCCTTTGTCCATCATTGTTCTCCATTTCTGTCCTGTAACTGATCTTAAAGTAGCTCTGTTCCTGTATTTTCCATTTTTTATACATGTATGCCTAGCACAGGGGAGGTGGTGAGGGAGGAGGAACAAGTTTTACCTGTTTTAATGGATTAAAGAAGTCATTGATACAATGAACTCATTCTTTAAGAGACATCTTCATGCCTCTACATGGTTTAAGTCACTCTATTGGTCAAAATCAAATATTTATTTTCAACTTCCTTGTTATAGAAGGTATGACAATATGATTAAGATTGCTCAGAAAAAGTTATCTTTTCCAGACATACCAAGGACACAAGCATCCAACAGTGTAGTTCTTAGTTGCATTGCACTGAGACTTGAATAGGAAACACTGGACCTACAAGAAGAATGCAAGAATATTTTTTCTGCATATATCCAAACAGCTGTGCTCAATTCAATATTTAATACACATGACCATACAAGCAAAATTTATTACTGAAATAATTTTAATGTCATTATCCTTTCCTTGGAGTTAATTTGGCTTTACATGTAAGGATTGCATATTACCCAGGTCCAGAGCAGAGTGCTGGGGAGCAGCAGGATTCTGCTCCCCTGAGAGGAGCAGAAACCCAGGAGCAGAGATCAGGGTTGACAGGGTAGTACGACACTGGTGGGGCACTGTCTGACCATGCCTCCCAGGGAGACCAGCACAGGTTTGGTGGTAGTGAAGGTGGTCAGGGATGGCCAGATGAACTGGTAGACATGGAGCATATTTGAGGTCAAGACTGAAAGAGAACCCAGGAAGACAAGGTCAGAGTCACCCAAATACATGGTGAGAAAAAAAAAAAACACATCTTTATTTCAGCTCCAGTCCTTCACCTTGGTCCTTGGTCCTGTGCTTCAGATCTACAGTTTCTGGACTGCCAAGCTCTTCCCTCAGTTCCTGGTTCACCTTCCTCTTTGCAAAGCAGGTCATCCCTGCCATTCCCTGACAGATATTTTATTTCAGAAAATATTTCCTGCTTTTTTTCTGCATTGAATAGTTCTACTGTTCCAAAGCATCAACATTTTAAAAAGAGACTAGGTACTGTGACACAGATTGGGAGCCAAAAGAAGTTAGGGTTTTCTCCTTACAAATGTGACCCCACACCAGGTGACAGTCATGCTTAGTCTTACAAAAGGTCTCTCCATCTGTCTCCTGCCTAATGAATCTTTAATTGCCTCTTTCCATAAACTTCTGAATGTTTAATTTCATTTTTTTTTTATACATGTTTCATCTGCAACTGCTGAAAATTTAATACAGGAATAGTCGTCCTAACAGGAACTACAGCTCACAAATTCTGATTTCTGTCTCTTGAGCCTTTAAGGTGAGTGCTTTAACACCAAGGTGACCCTATGGTAGGAACATTTTGTTTATTGCTGGATGATGCAGGTTTGAATTTCCTCAGGAAATAAAGGAATGTAAAACACAATAAATCAATTCCTAAGTGAGTGCTCTAGCCTGGATGGAATAAAATGGAGTTCCTATCACCACTTCTGGAGATGTTTTAAAACTAAAAATACTGTCCAGAACTGCACTTTGGGAAAAGGCTAATTCTGCCATATACTCTCAGAGTGTTTTAAGAGTATCTAAAAACTGAAGATCCTGAAACATTTTTGGTAGAATAAAGCCAAGTTTTTGTTATTAAATATACTGGAAAATGCATTATTCTCAGTAGAGTACATCTTGAAGAAGAGTAAAGCATAGTATATGATACTTTAGGATGAAGAAGGAGTGTAACCATAAGAAATAAAGATCTGAAGGAACAACATCCGTCTTTCTTCCCTTTTGGTTTTTCCCTCAGGAAAGCTGCTGTTGTTTTTCTTTCCCTTGCCCAATGCCATTGTTAAGAAAAGGAAGGATATAACATGTATTATACAGGATCTGTTCTATCAAGTCTCTCCTATCATACACAGTTAATACTAAATATTATCCAATTCAATGTGATGCCCACAACACCTGAGAAAAATCACTGCATTTGGTTGTCATGGAAAGGAAAGAAGCTCCAAACTGAAAGAAGCTCCAAACTGAAAGAAGCTCCAAACTTGGTTTAATCCTGTTCTTCCTGTTCTGATTTTTTTTTTTTTTTTTTAAGCTTTTACACTACAACCTACAACTATGAGTTGGTCTGAGTTGGTTTGTCAGTGTTTTGTTGTTTTTTCCATGTCATCTCCGTCTCTTGGATGATGTTAACACGTGGGGATTTAAAACTCAGCTCTCTTATCATCCATACTAGCCCTTAGGCTGATGGTGATCCACAGCTCCCACAACCTTTGTTAGTTAAAGGTCCTCACAGAAACAGCACAATTTCTAATTTTGGATTAGTTACCCTGATTAGAAAATGTTTCTTAATGAAGTTAAGTTCATTGAATTAAACTGCATTTTAAGACCACAAAGAAATGTTTTCAGTTATTCAGAGTCTCTATTCAATTTTTTAAGGCAATGAAACAAATAAACAAATAGCCAGGTTCCACTTGTCTCCCACTATATTTTGGTGAATTAATTTCTTTTTATTTTTCTTTTTCTCCTTTTTGGCTATTACACCAATTTATGGTCTCATTTACAATTTTATTTCTTTCACCTGCACTTAAAGAAAGTTTTTCAATTCATTGCTTTCAGTTATTGATATATTCATTCTTTTTCTCAGCAATATTTTATTTTAAATATAATGTAATTCTCCTCTTAATATTCCTGTAGAAAATAAACGTGCAAAATAAATAAAAACACAATATATACAGAGAGAACCTAAGGTTGTTGCAAAGTTGTCTTTATTGGATTTTAGGAATACTTACAATTATATTTCTAAATAAGATGCTGAGAATAATATCTCTTGTTACACTCATCACTAATGAAATGTTCAATTTCATTAACTTGTACTTAATCTTTTGCTCAACAACAGACATTGAAAATGTTGAAGAGAATTAGACTTTACTTTACAAATCCAGATGTAATTGAATGGTCTGGATTTTTTTCCTCAGTCTAGAAAACCATCTTGTTTAGCATTCTTTATTTTGGTTGATATTACGGAAAATCTGAAACACATGGGCGTTACTGAATTTTTGTAATTTGTAATGTATATGTGATGAATGTTTAATGACTACATGAGGATAAAGAAAAGTCATGTATTGCATTATGAAAATTCCTTGGAAATAATTGGGAAAAGAAATTCCCCTCTATTGTTAAAAGGTATGAAGATACAGTTTGGCACATTACTAAATGTTTATATTTCAGTTAGGAAGCTGACCAAATCTAACAAATGAACTCCTTCTCAAAGTGAAAAAAAATTGAAAGATTCTTAAAATATTATCCAAAATTTATCTATTTATTTATTTATTATTTTACCTCTCTAACATCTTTATTTGGATACATTTATTTGGAAATGACTGAAAAGTATTTATTTAATTATCATGTTATAATTCCACTTAATGAGTTTGAATTCCATTAACTCCTGAAATGATTAAAAGAGTTTACGTCAGTTTTGTGTTCACAATATCCAAATATTTTGCATGTAAATTTAGTCATAAATATAACAAATAAGAAAATTTACAGACAGATACGTGATCTAGTGATCTAGTTGGAAAAAAAAATAATAATAATAATATCATTAAAAATATTTTACATGCACACAGAAAAGTCTGTGCTTTGAGAGAATATTGAGACTCAAATTCAAATGCTCAAAAACAAGTAAAGTCAAATCTGTATGGATGTGTGATACATACAGACTTCTGTGCTGATGGTTAACATATAGGACTGTTCTTCATAACCCAGCCCTCAGAGGTTTGTTCGGAGTCATTACTTCTCAAAATAGAGCATGCTTAACCTGGAAAGTGTCCTTATCCTTATTCATGGGGCAGCAATATAGTAACAGGACAAGTCATAACAGTGGACTCTGATGTGCTAAAAATATATTTGTCTGGGTATATGATGTAGATCAATTCAACAAACACATCTTCATTCAAGGAAAGAGAAATGCATGATTTTCCTGCTTTCATCTTACTGAGTCAAATGTCAGTGGGACCTGTCCTTTCAATGTTTTATTTCCTCCTGCAATTTTGTGAGCAATATTTTTATGGCACTATCAGACTCAGGAGAAAAGTTATCAATAAATAGTTTAGACCCAACGACTTGGTGACACTTACTCTTGGCAATAGTAGTGGAAATGTAAATATACACTGACCATTTCCCATCCAAAAGGGTGTCTGGAGTACAGCTCACAAGACTAATACCAATAGAAGAATCTTCCAAGGTAAAACCTGAAATATTTCTCCCTCAAACCATCCCTGTTTCAAAACTGGCCTGCTCAAATCTTCTAAGTTTTAGCTGTTTTCTGAGCTATGTAGGTCAGAGGTAAGCAATCTAGCAGACCATTCAAAAAAAAAGTTAATCCATGGCTTTTACGTTCACAAGACGTTTTGGGTGATAATTCATCAGAAAACTTTTCAAACTACTGAAGTCCACCATGAGAGTTACTTTTCTAAGTTTCAATTTTGAGATTTCCCAGTTGATTAATTAATAAGTGTTATGTCTACTTCACTCAAAACAGAAAAGATGGCAATACTACTCAGAGTAGTAATTCCCTTTTCAGGATGATGCACATGGCTACCAGTGTTAACATTACTTTCTTATACAGTACCTGTTGTGTTTTTTTCTTTTATGAATCACAGGTTTTAAGTACTTGACTAAAATTGAAACTTACTCTTGGACAAATCTTTCTTCAATATAATCCTTGTGATTAGATAGGTTTTATAGACAGTAAAGAAGATTTATTTCTTACTCAAGTGTACAGAAACTTTGCTGGGGAAATGATATTTGCACAAGTAGAAAATGAAAGGCACTTCTGAATTTCCTCTATGACAGATTCAGTTTACCTGCTTGTGATGTGCTAATATGACACAAACAGTATTTATTAGACCTTCTGAATCAGGGGAAACACCATCTGTCTTGTTAGATACAGCTTTCTATGAAAGAATATGCAATGAACAATTTGTGGAGTTTCTATTCTTCATGGCTTAGCTAAATAAGGAACATTGTGATTTCTTCTTGCAATTTATAACATAAGAGCCCAAACTGCTGAAGAAAGACAGTTATGGTTTTAAATATACTACTTCATAATTTTCTAGGGATTATAAGGGTGAATAAATGCAATAATTTAAGATCACAGTGTTTACTGTGGCACAATAAACACTGACATTGGATGAATTTGGTAGAGAGAGAGACAAAAGAAATAAATTGCTGAAAATATAATTAGAAATGAGACATAGTGTTTAGAATAAGAAGAAAAAAATACAGTGTAATGGTGAACATAGGAAGTAGATTTTGTTTATGACACCTTTTAACTTCAGAATAGATTATAGCACTCTTGCAATTCTGCAATATTTATGAGATTCATTTCTTTGTTTAAGAACCAGTACCTTTCACTTACCATGCAACAAATTACACCACAGCCCTGAACAGTTGGCATACAGCTTTTTTGCTCAATGGGCATTCAACCTGAATGCATATTTCATTGATAGAATACTAAAAGAGAACTCATCAATTTAAAGACACATTGTTTACCCTTCACTTTTCAATTAAAATCTTCCCTTATTGGCACCAATATCAATTCAATATAAGATTTAACTTAAGAAGTAATTTTTGAATTGTATTCCACAAGCTTTCACTTTTCTTTCTTCACTTACTAAAACTGACACATATAATTTGTCTGCAGAAGAAATGAAATCAGGTATTGAATATGTTACTGATCCATTACCAATACAGGCAGGAAGACTGAAAAAAAAAAAAAAAAAAAAAAAAAAAAAAAAGTTTCCATTCAAATCCTTCTTTTTTAAAAGCTCTCTAAGTTTTAGACTCCTTAATTTACAAATTTACAAAATTGTGTGTGTGTGTTTCATGTTTCATGGATTCAGGGAATCCATAAGAAAACAAAAAAATGGCAATTCTGAAAAACAGCACGTCTGAGCTGCAGAAATGTCTCTTTATTACATTAACACCTAATGTTTCAATGGGATGTGCCAAGACCATACATCAATTTAGAATAATAGTTTAGCTTGTAAAATCAATGAAACATTGAAGTAAGTATATTTATACATTTAGGGCACTGTTTTGAATATGACTATTAGAATTTTCTTTAAAAAAAATATTTTCCTCACTAGTGGATATTTTTGGTAGGACATTCATTCCCTTCAAGTTTTGATCAAGGTATTATTTTTGGTACATATCTTTGATCAGTAGTAATGAGCATAGAAGTTCCTACCACATAGCAGGTTAACAAGGGAGTTTTCATGTTTTATTCCAGTGAAGAATTGCACAAATGTTGAAAACTCAAAAGCAGCTATTGAGTCATGCTTTTATGGATTTATTTTTGAATATATACCCTAGAACATTTTTAAATTTTATTTTCCATGATGAAATCTAACATCACAGATATGACATTACATAAGAGCTGTTCAGAGCAGTTACAGAAGTATCCTAGCCTTCATTCGGTCTTCATAACTTAAAAATTCATGCTATTCATATTTAAAAATGAGATAAAAGATGTTCTAGAAGGCCTCAGGAGTGAATAATACCAAGCCATTGGGGTAGTAGAGGGTGGACTGAAGAGGTTAGTGGATACCAAAGCTGAAAACTCTTAATGAGTGAACTTCTTAGATTTTACGTCCTTTCCCCAACATTATTAGAAGGAAAGACCAAATGTCAACACAAATATAACAGCTATCATCCAACATTACCATTACAATATTCATGTTGTTGTAGTTTACAGGGTTAGATCCAGAGGAGGCAAGTTTTAAGATCATTGCTTTTTTTTTTTTTTTTTTTTTTTTTTTTTCAGTTCCTCTGCTCCTTTTTGGGGAGGATGGCCTGTGCCCATAGGTAAGATCATACCATTAACTACGACTGATTTTACCACAGTTTCTGGTTCTATATGAACTCTTCACTAATAAGATGCAGGCTGTGGTTTAGCAATCTAAATCAGAACTCTCTCGGACCAAGCATCCCAAACACACGGTGTTTGGCACAAAAGTCAATCTAGTATAGGTCAATTTTATTTTAGTGCTTTGAAAGGTAACAAAAGATTTGCTGTAGCACTGGAATTGAATAAACAATTACGAGGACTTTATTTTGTTGAAGCAATGAGAGGTAGTGCATAACAGAAAAACAGTTTGAATACAATCCTTCAACTCTGGAGTCTTGCAGAAAGATAAATTGTGATAATCACAATAAATGCTGAAAGACTGTTTTGATGGTCTATAATTCTGCCCATCCTTGGGAAAGTCATTTAGTCTTTCACTATCTGTAAGTACAGACCTGTGAGATAAGCAAATGCTATCACACACAGGTAATGTCCCTTGAGTAGTACACGAGGTATTGTTATTTGTGATGTGCAGGTATTTTCAGGATACACTTAACAATATAAACAAATACTTTCCTCTCACATTATTTACATAGATATGATTAAATGAAAAAGAAGAACAACACAGTGAAATACAATTAAAACCTGTACAAAATAGCATGTGTCTTCCAGTCTTTGTATTGACAATGCCCCCAATGAAAGAGGCATCCTGTATGAAATAAATACGGAGAAAAAAACTCCTGAGGTGGTCTCAGATATCCAATATTTATTTGAATAGGGCTGAAGTAAAAAGAAAACAAACAAACAAACAAACAACAACAACAACAACAACAAAAAAAAAACACTATTGAAATAGAGAACAGGAGAGATTGCTTTTTTATAGGCTTCAGGTGAGAATTTTTCAACCCATGGGTAGTGACTTTAGACTACATCTACAGTTTTTATGTGTCTTTTAAAATGTATTTCCGTTCAGAACAGGCTATGGCATTTTATAGATATTGGCACATTACTATACAAGATCACATGCTTTTGTCATCTATTCACATAGCTGTCTCATTAAAATTGTGTAACCATTTTAGTTAAATGGAGGTGAAAAATATATTCACTTCTGTTCTACTCCTTAAATTTAACATTTTAATAACTCAGATGGTTAGTAAGTTCATATCTCCTAGTGCCTTTGGGAGAGTTGAGAGTGTTTTTATTTACACTTAATGTTCTGTCATCCTTTTGACATAATGTGCCTGTGTTTATTTCCAATCCTGTGAGCTTAACAGACTGCAAAGTTTTAAAATGACATGTCCCAAGAACTCACTGGAGACTGAGTTTAAATTTGTCCACGTCAAAGTATTTAAATGGAATGTAGTCTGATATATGTACAATTTTCTATTTTAGATTGCACTCTAGGACATATTTTATGTGCGACTTACTTGAACTAAACATTACACAGATGTAAAATGTGTTGATTAAATAGTCTAAAGACAAAATCAAAACAACTTTCATAAGCAAACAGCTTAAATTCTATGGGCTAATATCAGAACCTTAGTGATAGGGATGGGCGTTTTGCTCAATTGCTTAGACAGATTGTACAGTTTTCCTTCAGGTACAGAGTGTTAGAGATTGCTAATGGTCCCTTCAACTGTCAATAATTGAACATTTGATGTAACAAATGTTTTTGTTTTTGTTTGAATTGTAAGAGGGTTTATAACAAGGTGATAAATGATGGTGTTTGACATTTAGAAATATACATTCAACAGTCTTTGACTGGTTGTAAGATTATATGTACCCAGAAGATGGCTAGTGTGTCTAAACTGTATTGTAATAACCAAAACACAATAAAAATACTCCCTCTCCTGCTTATTTTTTTCTGTCACCTGGTGAAAAGCAGAGCACTGTCTCAACATATAGCTCTCCCTTCTGACCTTACTTTGCAGTAAGATCCATTCAACTTCGATGATAATGATAGTGTACGTACAGAAGAGGAAAATAGGGAAAAATCATAAAGCAAAAGTAGCAAATGTCAAAGTGACAAGACTTTTATGTATCACAAATCCCACAGAGGAAAAATGTCTTGTCTTACTGAATCCACCTCTTTCAGTATAACATATATCTCTAGAGAGCATTGACTGCTGCTGCACACTAGACTAGCAAAGGAACTCAACTGTAACTGAACCATGTAGCTGAAATTGCTCATTGCAAATGAAAATGACTTTCAGTCAAAAAGAGTGATAGGTGTGCTATCACACAATCTAGTAAAATGTATTCTTTTCCTTCACCAGCTAGGGTTTTCTGAGAAGTAGCTTCATAGGAAACAAGCACAACCCTGTCCCTCATATTCAAATAAAAAATCAATTATTACCACTCATTTTGTAAACATGTTTCTTTAAGACTCCTTGTATTTCCAAAAATGAAATTAAAAGGAAAAAAATAAAATTGAAGCAGCACTATAATATATCATTCTATAATGATCACGTAATACAATTTGACCCTGATGTGTTCTACCTCACCAGAATAATTTCAGATTTTCAAAATACACAGTTACATAAGTAGATATTTGGACAACATTAAATAACACCCAGATATAGAATTTCCTTTTCTGTATATTTGCTGGAAAACTAAATTTACAGGACCTATTTTCCAAGTTCATCAAAAAAATGTCTGTGTGGTCAAGGAAATATTTTGACACATTATTTCATCATTAATGTTCTCAATCTGATTATTTTCCAAATATGAATGTGAGGTATATTTTATGGAAAACAACTCAACAGTACAAAAAATATATGAAAATTGCAGAGAACATTTGCTTTTCAGACCTATTAAGCAGTGATGTGTAGTCATCAAAATGCTCTTGGAAACCTTTCATTCATATTGTAGCAAAAAAATACCAAAGAGAACAATTTCAGCTTTCAGATTTTCTGGATGTACTTTTTTTTTTTTTTTTTCCCTAAACTAACATTAAAAATATATGCATATTTTCCCATTAAGCTTTTGTTCCCTAGTTCTGAATATTCTGTACTCAGTTATGCATGTGAAAATTAGTATAAAATGGTACTTTCTAGAATGCTACTTCCAGCATAAGCATTTTTTTCCATCAGAATATGCACTTTGATGGAAAAAGAAGAAGAAAACATATAAATATATTAGAAAGAAATTAGAAAGTCACATTTCATTTAATGGGGCACAGTGTTCTCGCTACAACAAAATGCTGTGCAACAGCAAATGACAGAAAAGAGTGAAAAAATATGAAACAACCCTGCAGACACAAGGTCAACAAAGAAAGAGGGGGAGGAGGTGCTCCGAGTGCTGGAGAAGTTTTGCTGTGGCCCATGGAGTAGACTGTGGTGGAGCAGGTTGGCCATGGAGACACTGGAGATGAGATCCACACTGATGACTAGAGTAGGTGGATATGACCTGAAAGAAGCTGCAGTCCACAAAGAATCCACACAAGAAGAGGATTCTGGCTGGAACTGCAGCCCATGAAGAGTCCACACAAGAGGAGACTCCAGGAGGTCTGGCAGAAATCGTGTCCTCTGGGGGACCCAGGCTGGAGCACTTAATTCCCAAAGGACTGTTCCCCCAGTTACAGACCCACATTGGAGCAGGTCTTGGAGAACTGCAGTCTGTGACAAGCCTATGTTGGATCAATTCCTGAAGGACTGTATCCTGTGGGAGGGACCCTATGCTGTAGCAGGAAGAAGAAGCAGCAGTGACAGAGAATTATGTATTGACCGTAACCTCATTTCCCATTCCCCTGTGTGGCCTGGGGAGCAAAGAGGTAGAAGAATCAAGACCAAAGTTGAGCCCAGGTATAAGAGGGGAACTGGGGGCAAGTGTTTTTAATTTTGTTTTTATGTCTCACTGCCCTACTGTATTCTCCATTGACAATAAAGCCAAATTAATCTTCCCCAAGCTGAGGCCATTTTGCCCGTGATAGCAATCGGTGAGTGACCTCCCTGTCCTTACCTCAACCCAAAATCTTTTTTCATTCTGTTCTGTCCCCCTGTCATGCTGGGGATGGGGAGTGAGAGAGTGGCTTGGTGGGCACCTGGCAGTTAGCCTACCACACATGCTGTAAATAGAAATAATTCTATTTATAGTACATGAGCATAGAAAGACAGATTCCAAACCACCTTTTTAAAGCCTGTCCCAATGCCCTCCCCTTTCATTCATGAAGTAACCAGAAGTCAGTTTTCTTGTTTGTGCTTGATTTCAAATTCTGTAATATCTTACATGAATGTGGCTAATTATTTCATTTCAGCTTTTCAGACTTTAGAGGGACGATGAACATAAAAAATCATGTTAAGAGGGAATCACCTTTAAAAAAAAAAAAAAAAAAATCAGTTGATGTCAAGCACTGTCTTTTATTATGATTTCCTAACAGAAATAGGAGCTTTTGTTCATTCAAGATTTGATTACAGCATTGATTATACAACAGGAAATGGTATATTTACCTTCATAGCCATGTGAATGATGCCCTAATAAATAGGGCATCTTCTGACACAGATAGTAGGCCAGTCTTGCTGGTAAGGATTGAGACAAAGAAGGAATTCAGTACCTCGGCCTTTTCACTGTCCCACGTAACCAAGACTCCTGATGAGGACCCACATTTTCTCTAGTTTTCTTTTTGTCAGTGCTTGTAGAATCCCTTCTCATTGCCCTTGAAATCTTAAACACCTACATAGTTTCACTCAAGATTAAGAAGAAAAACATACATTTAAGGATAAAGTATATTTTTTTTACTGAACTGCAATCCATGTGAACTGCAAGATATGTAATGGCAAATTATGAGTCCACATACTGTCACAAAAGCTGTTAACTAGACTAGGTAATAAATAAAATATACAGTGCTAGAGACATCATCCAAAGCCTGTATACAAAAATTTAAAAGAGACACAGTATAAATTACAAATCATAGAATCATAAAATCATAGAATATCCCGAGTTGGAAGGGACGCGTTAGTATCATCAAGTCCAGCTCCTGGCACTACACAGGTCTACCCAAAATTTTAGACGAGTGCACAGTCCAATAGCTTCTTAAATTCAGAGAGGCTTGGTGCAGTGACTACTTGCCCAGGGAGCCTGTTCCAGTGTGCAACCACCCTCTCAGAGAAGAACCGCTTCCTGATGTCCAGCCTAAATGTCTCCTGCCTCAGCTTAATATCATTCCTGTGGGTCCTGTCACTGGTGATTAAGGAGAATAGGTCAGCACCTGCCCCTCCACTCCCCCTTGCGAGGAAGTTGTAGACTGCGATGAGGTCTCCCCTCATCCTCCTCATTCCAGGCGGAACAGGCCAAGTGACTTCAGCCGCCCCTCATATGTCTTCCCCTCTAGGCCCTTCACCATTTTGTTGCCCTCCTCTGGACACTCTCCAACAGTTTTACATCCTTTTTGTACTGTGGTGCCCAGAAGTGCACACAGTATTCGAGGTGAGGGCGCACCAGCGGGAAAAATTAATTTTATTTTTTATTTTTAACTGAAGTTAAATTTTTCTTCAGTTCTGGTATTTGCTTCCCTCATCAAACCAAATCTGTTCAGTCTCAGGGTTGTCTTAAGAGAAAAATCCCCTCATAAGTGTTTAAGTTTAAAACCGGTTTCCCTAACCCTTAAAACCTCTCTTGAGTTCAGAGGTAAAGCAGACTGGATCTTAGTCTTCAGTTCAGAGATGCTCATTAGAGGAAATGGACAATTTAGAAGACCAAGGGAGAAATTCACATGAATGTTAGCAGGAACAACTCTACTGACTTTAATGAATTCGAGTCTACTTATGCCAGACATGTATTTGGCTCAAGAGTCTAATAGAACAGTTATATATATTGAACATACATATATAGATATAGCTTAATGTCCTGGTGCTATAATTTTGTTTTAATTAAAGAGAGGAGTTTATAACTCTTCTACTGTGCAGTACATTTAAGAGCTACTTTGTAGCTCACTGTGTCTCATATTAAAACCTTTACAACCCTTTATTTCTTTTCTTTACTTTGAAGTATACAGAAGTAAATAGAATGGGATGAGATGGGTCACCAGTCATCTAGTGTTGCTATTTATTTTACTTCAGTCTATGAACCAGAAGCTAATGGACTTCCTTCACAACCATTTATTCATCCTTTTCACTTAGTCATCCTCATTTATTTTCTTTTTCTGCTCCAAATTCTGATTAGTAGGTACAGTCTAAAAATGTTTATTTCCACAACCATGAACTATGACTGTGCACTAGAGGTACATTTTTGCTGAAGACTGGTAAAACTTCCTCTGGATATTCCAAACATGTTTAAACTATTTTTTCTCAAATCAGAAATCTCACTAGCCAAACAAATATCAAATACAGTTTTTGCTTCCAAAGTGTCAAAGACTCCTTTTGGCCACTGTAAAAATCCCTTCTTAAAACCAGGTGTAAGTCCTAGACAAGAAAACAGTTACCATTTCACTTTACTTTCATTAATGTTTAATATTGGTATAGATGATAATTTCTACTTCATCCCCTGTTCTTTTTGTTGGGACAGTTTGTTTTTTTATTACTTTTTATACATTCTTATTATAGGTAAAACTTAAATTGTTAAATTGTAATCACATTTCTGAGCTACTCTATGCTAGAAATTTGCAAGCAGAAACCTTTATTTTATATATAAGACTTACCTTAAAGGCATAGTTTTGTAGAATCATAGATGGTTTGGTTTGGAAGGAACCTTAAAGACCATTTAATTCCAACCCCAGTGCCATGGGCAGGGACACTTTCCTCTAGACCAGGTTGCTCAAAACTTTCTATCCACTTCTATTTCCCAGCCATTTCAATCTCTGTATTATCCAGATCCAATGCCTCGCTCTGCCATATATGCAGTCATGCATTTTATTACCAGTGGTTATCTTTAGCCATCTTTAGGCTTTGCTTCTGGTGCCAGTTCTTTGACTTGTAAATACGTCATAATCAGGTCTTGAAGTTTTTGTTGGTTTGTTTGTTTGTTTGTTTTGAGTTTAAAACTGAATAAAGAAGCATTTTTGAATTATGAAATAAACCTATATCAGGATGGAATTATTGTGGATACTCCATTTAAGGTAAAACAGATGATGGAAATGCTGCCATCATACTATATCCCTGGATATAGTATTAATAAATAAATAAATAAGAAAAAAAAAAAAAGTTAAATTTAGAAAAAATCCAAGTAAGTTGCACTACACAAATACATACTTAGGCATCAGAGAGATGAATAAAGGTCTGAAAACATACTGAAGATTACCCTATTATTGTGATCAAGACTTTCTGCATTTGTAGTTTCACAACAAGAAAAAATAAAAGGGTTTTGAAATTGTGATGGTTTTACTCGGGTGGGCGACCAAGCTCCACCACAACCGCTCTCTCACTCCCCCTCCTCAAAGAGGAACAGGGAGAAAATACAACGAAAGGGACTCAAGGGTTGAGATAAGGACAAGGGGATCGTGCAGTAATTATTGTGACGGGCAAAACAGACTCAGCATAGGGAGATAGTAAGATTTATTGCCTATTACTAACGAGCTAGAGAAGTGAGAAACAAAGGAAAGAAACCAAAAGCACCTTGGCCCCCCCCATCCACCCTCTTCCACCTCCTTCCCCTGAGCGGTGCAGGGGAACGGGGGAATGGGGGTTATGGTCCGTCTATAGCAATGCTTCTTTGCCACTCCTTCTTGGTCACTCTCATCCCCTGTGCTGTGGGGTCCCTCCCACGGGATGCAGTCCTTGCTGAACTGATCCGGCGTGGGCTTCCCACAGGCAGCAGCTCTTCAAGAACTGCTCCAGATATGGGTCCGTACCACGGGGTCCATCCCTCAGGAGCACACTGCTCCAACCTGGGTCCCCCATGGGCAGCAGCTCCTGGCAGGTCACCTGCTCCTGCGTGGGCTTCTCTCCATGGGCTGCAGGTCCGGCCTGGAATCTGCTTCAGCAGGGGTCTTCCACAGGCCGCAGCCTCTGTCGGTGCAGGTCCACCTGCTCCACCATGGTCTCCTCCACGGGCTGCAGTGTGGAACCCTGCTCCACCGTGGTACTCCATGGGCTGCAGGGGGACATCCTGCTTCACCATGGTCCTCACCACAGGCCACAGGGGACTTCTACTCCTGCGCCTGGAGCACCTCTCCCCCTCCTTCTTCACTGACCTTGGCGCCTGCAAGGCTGTTCCTCACTCCTCTCACTCTCCCAGTTGCTGTGTGGCACAGCGTTTTTTTAAATTGCTCTCACAGAGGTGCAAAACAACATCACTTACTGGCTCAGCTCTGGTCAGCAGTGGGGCCCTTACCAAACATGGGGCAGCTTCTAGATCCTTCTCACAAAAGCCACCCCTATGGCCCCCTGCTACCAAAACCTTGCCACATAAACCCACTACAGAAATGAACAGTTAACCCCCCTTCCTTGTACTTACTCTATTTTATCACTGTGTAGGAGTTCATGTTTACTTAGGATTTTACAGGATTTTTTCAGATTAACTCTAGCTTCCCCATAGTTTCAATAATAATTTGAGCATAATTATAGGGTGCATATTACCTTAAGTTACTGTAAGCATATATGTATGTACTTAGATATAATATGCCCTGCTAAGCAGAGCTTTATTTTGACCTTGACTTAAAGGCAGATCCTAGTGTGTTTTTGTTTTGTTTTGTTTTAATAATTATTTTTAACCCACAAATACTAAATTTCCTTAATGATATTTAAATAGATAATATGGTTGGTTTCATCTCACTCTGAAGAAAGCCAGTGAATTTTAAGTCCTAGGGTTGGTAGGAAATACAAAACTTCAGCTGAAATACTTCAAGTCTCACACACGTCTCAGCAAATCTAGTTTTTAATCACCATCTAGTCAGGAGTTAATGGTTACCTGTATTTTTAAATACTTAGTGAATTCATTGATGAAAAGGCTCATCTTTAGGGAGAAAAGGTTACAGAGTTCCTAGAGAAAGGTGGATGCTGCCCTGATTCCAACAGAAAAAGGAGGCTGCCATGTTGGGAGGCTGAAGCGAAAAAACGTACAGTGGGAACATGTACATATGGGTCTCATGTTTTGTCCTGGAAAATCTCACACAATAAAACAGAACACATGCTATCCTTCACATTTAAAGCAGACTAGATTTTTTTAACCTTCATCACACTGACTTGCACTGATAGACTCTGTTTATACCTCTAAGACAAATAGAACTAGGATGTTGACAAGTTCAGTCCATCATACAATATAACTATTAGCATGTTTCTTTCCATTACTTTTGCAAAAATAACATTCTTGAGAAAATGCCCAGGCACCAGAGGAGAATATCAGGTATTTTGAATCATTCCCAGGGCACAATATGAACAAATATGAATTACCCTTAATCTCTCCATCATACAGATCCTGAAATGACAACAGCACACAAACAAAAAAAAAAATAATAATTATATCCTACTGTTCCAGAAGCATCATATGTAACTCAGAAGGCCAAGTGCAGTACAGATTGAACATAGGCAGTGTGTTTCTCAGCCCCAGGAAGCACTGATTGTTCTTGTTTTATTTAGTTGTATCATATAAAGCAGCATGGATAATCAGTAGCTCAATGAATTGTCTCAATAACTACACAAATATATACATAGTCTAGGTACCTTCACCTAAACTACACACTGGGAATGTGTAGCAGTTATTTCAAAAGTCTTCAATTTTCTCTTACTCTCCTAACAGGAAAAGCTTTACACTCCTAACAGGAAAAACGTTATTCTCCTAACAAAAGGAAAACTCATATTTATTTTCTGATAGTAAAGGGAGTGTGTTATGGTTATACAGATGTACATCAATTAATAATATGATTTATGATGTTGCAATATGGTACAGTTAATCCATGTCTACAGTGACTTATTATTAATATCACAGAATCACAGAATTGTAGGGGTGGGGAGGGACCTCAAGAGATCATCAGGTCCAACCCTCCTGCCAAAGGTAAGCATCCAGATGGGCCTTGAATATCTCCAGAGAAAGAGACTCCACAACCACCCCGGGCAGCCTGTTCCAGTGTTCCGTCGCTCCACTCCATAGTATGTATTCTTTTGTAATACGTATTCTTTCATACGCTCCATAATATGTGTTCCTTCGCCATCATGTATTAATCTAATAGTATACATGTTTATATATAGTAGTTTAGAACTGAATTGTTTATGGCATGAAAGGCAAAGTATCCAGCAAGAACTTTTCTCTGAAGGTTATTAGAAGATGACAGATGAAGGAACAGAACTGTCATTTGCTAATGAAAAGAGGTCAAGACAAGCACCAGTTTTTATAGACAAGCACCAGTTTTTATGTTTGTTGTTTGTTTGTTTGTTTTGTTTTGTTTTGTTTTCTTCCAACATACTTTACAGGCTGACTCTGTTTTTCTAGGAGTCACTGGGGCACATGATAAGCAGACAGCTGATATGTTGTCCTTTATTGCCTCAGGTGCTATTCTGACAGGGTGTTTTTCTGTTGCAGTCAAAACTGCAGGTCAAGATTTAATAGAGTAACAAACAATGATTTGTTGTTTGGAGGATATTTCCAATGTTTCAATTTTTAAACTTTCAAATATTTTATATTATAACATTACTGCAAAAATGACCTGGAGCTGTATTAACCGACAGCTAAGGTATGAAATACTCTTTTCTAGTACAGTGCTCTAAGATACTGAATTTAGCCGGGGGGTAACCAAAGAGACGGTGGTTAGCTGCTCATTCCAATTGCTTTTGAGATTAAGTATTGAGATTAACCACTCAAAATATATTCTTTTAAAGGATTAAAGAGTAGGAAAAAAATAAATAAAACTAAAAACTACTAATTCAATTTAGAGAAAAGAAAGTCAGTCCTAAATGGTAGGAATCACTATCGTAGAAACTTTATGAGAGCTGAAGTGGTGGAATGAGGTTTAGAAGGTGCAGAAACTCCTATGAAGACCAGAAAAGATATAAACAGTACTGAATATTAACTATCACTTAATTAAAATCTTTCTTTCTGAGGAGAGCATCTACACTGAACAGGGCAATAATTTATTCTTCTGTGGACTCTACAGATATATTTTCCTGCACTCTGTAGGATGTCTAGAAGTTCAGAAAGGGAGCATGACTGCTGTGAATATAACAAGTTCCAAATATGAATATAGACTCTATCTTAAACTTAGTTTCTTTAGGGATGATAGACAACAGCTGACAGTGAGATGTTTTAGGCATGGGTAAGCCATTGATATCTCATGGAAACATTGTTACTGCTTTTTTACTGCTTTTTTGTGTGAATCTGGAAAGTTTATAAAAAATAAAATCTAACCTTCTCTGTCTTAGTATTTCTAAAATAAAGATATTATTTATTATATATTTATATTGCTTTTCACTGATTCCATCATTCACCCACACTTTTAAAATACTGTAATAAATTAAAAAAAAAAGGAAAAGAAAAAAAAATAGAAAATGGCAACTGTTGTAGATTTATATCTTTGTAATAGTTGTGTGTGTCTAGGCAGGAACTCATTATGGACTATCTTGTGGAAGAATGAACTTAGAAAAATATTGGGTCATGGACAAGTTCAAGCAATAAAATGTTGAGCAAACTGAGATTCTTTAAATATTAGCAGAAATAAGAAAAAGATAACATGATAATAGCCTATAAAATACAAAATGACACAGTAAAGCCTAAAAGAAATCCCCTTGTTCATACTACTAGGTTTGCTAGATAAATTTTTTGATTAAATGATTTTCCTTTAGTGTGTGGATAACTATGTGTTCCAGGGAGCAAGAACAAATATTTCTTAAATAAGTTAAAAAAAAATGTTTATGAATAACAACAACAACTACAACAATCTTAATAATGAAGTTTATGTTATATCTTTTGATCCAATCAACTAAATCACCGTAGAATTTTTTTCTTGTTTTCATATTTTTAAGCATTTCCCTTTTTTTTTTTTTTTCCAGTTCAAAGCAAATTTTATGCTTAAGTAGACCTGAACCAAGTCTGAACGTGTTCACAAATTTTCTTACTTTCCCTATTTCTTCTAAATCCCAGACAAAAACAAAACTAAAAAACAATACTGCCCATAGTTCAGAAAAAAAAAAAAAAAAAAAAAAAAAAAAAACTCTTTGCCTGCCTTTCTTATGGCGTTGGCACAGTACCTACTTCTGTTCTACAGCCCTGCAAAAGACCATCAGAAAGCCCAGTAACTTAGTACCTCCTGACTTCTCTGTCAGGAAGGAGAGCTATTTCCTTCTATTGTCAGAACAAGGCTGATGCTTATCAAGGCTCTCCTGTGCACACAGAGCAGTTGTAATACATTTGGTGCCCATTGTGCTCACTTGCACAAAGATGAACAGAGTTGTTGTCCATGATGAGCAGATCTCAACAAAGCTGGACTAACTTAGTTGGCTCAACAAAGACTTTACAGAAACAGTAATTTGTTTCCTGTCCTTTCAAGTAATTACTATATGTCTTCAAAGAAAACTGTTTAAGCTTTCATGAGTTCAGCATGTCAAGCTATTCATGCCTATTCCAGGAGCAGGGCCAGGGAGGTGATCGTCCCCCTGTACTCGGCTCTGGTGAGGCCGCACCTCGAGTACTGTGTTCAGTTTTGGGCCCCTCGCTACAAGAAGGACATGGAGGTGCTCGAGCGAGTCCAGAGAAGGGCTACGAAGCTGGTGAGGGGCCTGGAGAACAAGTCTTACGAGGAGCGGCTGAGGGAGCTGGGCTTGTTCAGCCTGGAGAAAAGGAGGCTCAGGGGTAACCTTATCGCTCTCTACAGGTACCTGAATGCAGGCTGTAGCGAGGTGGGGGTTGGTCTATTCTCCCACGTGCCTAGTGACAGGATGAGAGGGAATGGGCTTAAGTTGCGCCAGGGGAGTTTTAGGTTGGATGTTAGGAAGAACTTCTTTACCGAAAGGGTTGTTAGACATTGGAACGGGCTGCCCAGGGAAGTGGTGGAGTCACCATCCCTGGAGGTCTTTAAAAGATGTTTAGATGTAGAGCTTAGGGATATGGTTTAGTGGGGACTGTTAGTGTTAGGTCAGAGGTTGGACTTGATGATCTTGAGGTCTCTTCCAACCTAGAAAATTCTGTGATTCTGTGATTCTGTGATCTGAGGTCTTCCACAATAACAAATCTTTTCCTGAGAGCTCTTACTTCCCCAGTGTTCTCAGCAAACAAAAGGTACTTTACAGTAGCTAGAGAAAATTTCAGATTCCATTGGATTTTTCCACTTTGCTTTCTGTAGGATTTAGGATACAGAGCATGTAGAACACAAGGCAAGTATAAAGTCCTTTATATCAATATTCATGGAGCAGTTTTCCTATTTCCCCAGCAAATACCAATCAGTGTGTATTTGCACAAGATAATCATCACATTTCTGCTTCCTCCTCAGTTTGACAGCATAGGAGGAAGACAGCAGAGAACTGTCAAGAACAGAATATAGAAATCTTGGTGCATTCATCAACCCTTTTTTTCTCAGTCCTCTTACCTAAAAAAGGACCTAAAGGAAAAAAAAAAAAAAATCAACAATGGCATGAAGAAAAACATTATAGGATATATATATTTATCCATATATTATTCAATTAGATTCAATGAGAGTGTCAAAGAAATAAAGGGAGACCAGGAATGATTAGAGCATTAGAGCTCAGATGGAAAAGGAAATCACAGACTCATAGAACCATAGAAACATTAAGGTTGGAAAAGATCTCCAAGATCATCTGGTCCAACCATTCCCCTACCACCAATGTCACCCACTAAGCCATGTCCCTAAGCATCATGTCCAACCTTTTCTTAAGCACCCCTACAGACAGCAACTCCACCGCTTCTCTGGGCAACCCATACCAAGGTCTGACTACTCTTTCTGAGAAGAAATGTCTCCTAATTTCTAAACCAAACCTCCCCTGGTACTACTTGAGGCCATTCCCTCTAGTCCTATCTCTACTTATCTGTGAGAACAGGCTGACCCCCTGCTCCCCACGGCTTCCTTTCACGTAGTTGTAGAGACCAATAAGGTCTCCCCTGAGCCTCCTCTTCTCCAGTCTAAACAACCCCAGTTCCCTCAGCCACTCCTCATAAGACTTGTATTCCAGGCCCTTCACCAGCTTTGTAGCCCTTCTCTGGACATGTTCCAGGGCCTTGATGGTGAGGAGCCCAAAACTGAACATAGAGCATAATACAAGGGGACAATTACCTGCTGGCCACACTATTCTTGATACAAGCCAGGATGCCGTCAGCCTTCTTGGCCACCTGGGCACACTGCTGGTTCATGTTTGGGCAAGTATCAATAAACATCCCCAGATCCTTTTTCTCTGCACAACTTTCCAGTCACTCTGCTCCAAGCCTTCATGGGATGGTTGGGGCCAAAGTGCAGGATCCAGCACTTAGCCATGTTGAACCTCATCCCATTGGTCTCTGCCCATCAACCCGTCCTGTCCAGGTCCCTCTGCAGGGCCTTCGTACCCTCCAGCAGATTGACACTTCCCCCCAACTTGGTGTCATCTTCAAACTTGGGTGCATCCAATTCCCTCGTCCAAATCACCAATAAAGATATTAAAGAGGATGGGCCCCATCACCGACCCCTGGGGAACACCCCTAGTGAATGGTCACCAGCTGGATTTCGCTCTGTTCACCACCACATTCCAGGCCCATATGTCCAGACAGTTTTTAACTTAGCAAAGAGTGTACCTGTCCAAGCCATGGGCTGCCAGCTTCTCCAGGAGAATACTATGTGTGATGGTGTCAAAGGCTTTGCTGAGGTCTAGACAGACTAAGCCAACAACCTTTTCCTCTTCCACCAGGTGGGTCACCCGGTCATAGAAAGAGATGAGGTTTGTCATGCAGGACTTGCCTTTCATGAACCTGTGCTGTCTGGGCCTGATCTCCTGGTGGTCCCACATATGCCGCATGATAGCATTCAAGATGATCTGTTCCATCATCTTTCCTGGCACTGAGGTCAGGCTGACAGGCTTGTAATACCCTAGGTCCTCCTTACAACCCTTCTTATAGATGGGCGTCACATTAGCAAATCATCTGGGATCTCTTCAGATCACCAAGACCACTGATAGATGATGGAAAGTGGCCCAGCAATCACATCCGTCAAGACCCTCAGCACCCTCAGGTGCTATCCCATCTGTCCGTATGCACTTGTGACAGTCCAGGTGGAGCAGAAGTTCTCTAACTGTTTCTATATGAACTGTCAGGGAGTTCTTCTGCTCCCTGTCCCAGACTTCCAAGTCAGGAGGTTAAATACCCTGAGGATAAGTGGTCTGGTTAGTAAATGCAAATGTAAAGAAGGCATTAAGAACCTCAGCCTCTTCCTTATAATCAGTAGTCCTATTTTCCCCTGTGTCCAGTAAAGAATGGAGATTCTCCTTGGCCCTCCTCTTGCCGCTAATATATTTATAAAAACACTTTTTGTTATCCTTAACCATAGTGTCTAGGTTGAGCTCGTGCTGGGCTTTGACCTTCCTGATTTTTTTCTCTGCATATGCTAACAACTTCCTCTTTGAGTTGCTTTTCCCTTCTTCCACTGGATTTAAACTCCATTTTTCTCCTGGAGACTAAGCAAAAGTTCCTTGTTCAGCCATGCTAGTCATCTTCCCTGCCGGCTCATCATAAGATGGCACACAGGGACTGCCTGTTCCTGCACTTTTAATTCTTCCTTTTTGAGGAGCGTCCAGCCTTCCTGGACCACTCTGTCCTTCAGGACTGACTCCCAAGGGACCCTCCCAGCAGTGTCCTGAACAATTAAAAGTCTGCTCTATGGAAGTCCAAGGTAGCAGTTTTACTGCCCCCCCTCCTGATTTTACCAACAATATAGAACTCTACCATTTCATGGTCACTCTACCCAAGACAACTCCCTACCACCACATCTCCCCCCAGTCCTCTGTTTGTGAATAGTAGGTCTAGTGGGACAACCCCACTTGTAGGCTCACTAACAGCTGAGGCAAGAAACTAACAATCATACAAAACTCAATGAGTAAATATTAAATATTATCTCATGTTTCAGGTCTTTAGAACTAAAGTTCTCCTTCACAAGAGCAGATTATCCCAGGCTTACTCACAGTGATGACTAGATTACTTTCCTTAAAAACATCTTATCTTGGCCAAGGCTGGACACAAGACTCCAGACTTAATTAGGAATAAGAATCATATTATTTTTATCCATAATATTAACCCCTCATTTAAAGAAAGGAATCCACAATATGGAAAACACAAATTCCAGATCATTCCAAAAGCTATAGTTTGGTATGGTGGAGTTGCTGGACAATTTATTCCACAGTTTTCTTAACTTAGAATCGCATTCATATTCAGGAAAAGACTGTAAAATACATGACATTTAGAGCCAAGTCATTCCAAGCTTCCTCTTGTGATTGATTGTGTTGGGGGTGAACAAGAGCTATACTGGTTAAACTTTCTTAATTGCCTCAGGATTCTTTGAAATAGAGTCACAAAATTGGCTTTGTATTCCTAACTACCCATTACCTGAGCACAATTGCTCTGGAACAGATTGCAGTGCTCCAGGATAGGGCGTTTGTTATAAATGCTTACAGGATAAACAAGTAAGAAATTAACTTCATCAGAACTGCCCACTATACCCCAAAAACCTGTTATTGATGGGAGACAATGAATAAGCCCAGACCGGTTTCCAGCATTGAATATCTAATGTTCATAATGATGTCCATGAGGTAAGAAGTAGTGAGCAACAGAGGGTGAGCAAGACAGCTTCTGAACTAAACCCAACAGACACTAGAACAGACATAGGACTTCCTTTATCTCTTTTACTTTATAGTAAAGCAGATGGAGAGGGTGTTACATGTTTAATTATAGTAAATATATTTAACCTCATATGATTTATCACATACAGTAGTCGGGTTTTCATGAAAGCAGTTCATCATTTCTATTCTTTTTTGCCCATTCCTTGTTCTTCATTTCAGGCTAATCTCTGATTTATACTAAAAGTCTTTCACTTTTAAGGACTGTGGCAAATGAACTATGCCTATATTCAACATATGCCATACAGAATTTTTCTTATGTTTTTTTTTTTATGCCAGACAGCAGTTTTCTTATGTTTGAAAGAAAGATAGAAAAAGAAAAGCAAAGAGATCACCCTCGGTGAGCCATCAGCTTTAATTAGACATTTCTTTAATTGAAGATGATACCTATGTTTCAAGTGGCTTACTGGCTCTCAGTTTCTTACTGTTTTTTTTTTTGTTGTTGTTGTTGTTGTTGTTTTTTCAGTCCATAGCTACACATTATTAACATGATGTAAATGAACAGAACAATAATTTTAAAATTAACATTTATATTGAGAAAAATTAAATGTGAAATTAGAAACTGGATCTAACAGATGTCAACACATGACACACACACACACACACACAAAAATATACAGTAAATTTAAAAACAAGCAAAGCCTTGCAGTAAGTGTGATAGGACAAATATTTAGGAAACCAGAGACTGTTTTCAAATACTAAATAATGTCCCAGTTTTATAGGAGGCTTATAACTAATTTCTTTTAGTACATATAGTAGGTCAAATTTAAAACATTACTAAGCAGTGTTATTACAGGGTTATGTGTTGGGTCTGTCTGGGATGGAGTCACCTTTCCCTGCAGCAGCCCACACAGTGCTGTGTAGATGGAACTCGTAGATGGAACAGCACTGGTATCACTCCAGTGTTGTGTCTATTGCTGCATAGTGCTGGCACAGCATCAAAACTCCCTCCAAGCCCCCAAGAGCCAGAAGGCTGGGGGTCGGCAATTGATGGGGAGGGAACATCACCAGGGCAGCTGACCTAAACCAACCAAAGGGATATTCCATAATGCCTGATGTCACACTCAGCAATAAAAGGGGGGCTCTTGTGGGGGAAGGCAGTCCTCCTGAACAACTGGTATGCATTTTGAAGCCCTGCTTCCCAGGATGTGGCCGAACATCGCTTGTTGATGGGAAGTAGAGAATAACATTTTTTCCTTTCTCTCTGTGCTTCCGCGTGGTCTTGTTGTTTCTTTTGTTTCTTTTTCTCCCCATTCCCCTTTCCTTTAATGAAATCATTCTCATCTCAAACCTCGAGCTCTTTGTGTTGTCTTTTCTCCCCCTTCCTCTTTGAGGAGGGGAGGAGTGAGAGAGTGATTGTGGTGGATGGAGCTCTGCTGCCCACTCGAGTAAAACCATCACAGGCTGAAAGAAGAAAACTAAACTGTGTGTCCATCAAAAAAGGCTTGATCCTGCTATCTTTCATTACTTTCCAATTTGTTTAGTTAGAAATTGCTTACAACATACAAACAGAATTTTATTTATCTAGCTAGCTTGTGTCTGTGTTGTTGATTTCCTAACCACTGCTATATAAAGTGCAGCCCATGAAAAAAACTGACAAACACAGCTAACTCTGAACAGAACTATTTTATTCAGCTGCAAAAGAAACTCCACTTGTTTATTCTTCTCCAAAATAAATCTTAGAAGTAATCTCTCTGTGTGGTGTAAAGGAAGACTGAAGGCCAGCTCATTCTTATGGAATGAAAATGTATGAGGAAATGTGGGGAGAAAATCTGCAAGTTTTATGTACAGAAAGGAATCTTTTAAACTATTTGACTGTTTATGTCAGATGCATCATTGATGGTTTGAAAATTACAGTATCTAATTAATTTTTCAGGATTCTCTTTGCCAACAGTAATAATGCATTTGTTTGTAATACCAAATTTACCTAGATGGCACATATATTCAGGCACTTTGCTGTATTCTAAACATTTGATTTTTTTTTGTCTTATGTGTATAGCATTTTAAAAGTGACATTTAAAGAAAAATCTATGTTTGTCTTCCTTTTTCCAGCTTAAGAAATGGGAAAGTGTTGATAGTTGCTGATTTCAATGACTATGAAAGTCTTTGGTGATGACAAAGAAAATAATGCCTTAAAAGTTGATTAGTATTAAGACAGAGCAATAGTTCTTGAAGTTCAGTTGAGTTAGACTAGTAGACATTTAAAAACATCATTGGAAATTTTTCATTTAAATGTGTATATATAAATATATAAATATATATATATATAAAACATAAAATAAACAACAAAATAAAAACAAACAAGAAAACAAAAAAAAAAAAAAAAAAGAGAGAGAGAAAGGAGAAATAAAGAAGGAGAAATAAACCAGCTGCTATGAAGAAAGAATAAGATTAACCATAGTCTTAACACTGCCCCCTAATTCTTCCGGCCAGATTCAATACTGTGACACAAAGGCAAGACTGATTAACAGCAAGAAGGATATAAAAATAGAAATAATCACAATTAAATAATCACAAACTAAAAAACAATAAACAACAACAACAAAAAAAAAAACTTGAAATTGTGGATCTGATAAAGATGTTTTAATTTTATTTTATTTTATTTTTGGAGATGGAGGATGCAATCAGAAAAAGAACAGCAAAGTTCACATATTAGAAGGGGATGGAATAAGCAACAATTAGTCACAAATCTTAAAAAACGGACCTGAATTGATGTTTGGTTTAAAGAAACCCACCAGGTCTGTAATTGTCCTGAAAGGAAAATGACATATAATATATAATATATAATATTATAGCAAACTGTGCCAAACTTACATATTGGCTTTTCTCTTTTCTGTTCCATGGGCCAAAGTGCAGGAAATGCATTTATATCATCTCTGTGAACTTCAGTCAAGTATTTGATGTACAGGTGAGACAAACATATACATTAAGCTGGAGAAGATAGATAATAGGTGAAACTACAAGGTCACATGGGGGGAAATTTGGGAATACAGAGCTTTAAAAGTAGCTGCATCAGTATGTAGGGACATTATTTTTATGGACATCTTAAAGAATGGGCTTGGAAACATGAAATGCTAGTTAAAAACTGGTGAACTTCTGTTTTCAAAAGATTAGGAGTGTGTTCATGAGATTTACTATCATGATTTTATGAAACATGCTCAAGAAAAGATCAAATTTTGGGAATTCATAACAAAACATTTCTCTATAAACTAGTCCTGATTGGTACGGAATAGAGAGTCATCTTGTGCAACAGCACACTGAAGTGGCAATATACTTTAAACCTCTAAAAAGACAAGTAATGTAACCAAATAAAGCTTTCCTGCAAAGATAGAAAATAGTGTCATTGTACAAGAAAGATGTTAGACTTCATTTGTAACTGGGTGTTTAATATCAGATACATATGTTCAAGAAAAGTTAAACTGAAACAGAAGAGGTACAGTAACTTTAAGATTGCTCAGGGTATGGAAATGTTTTATGATGAAAATTAATAGCTTTATGTAAGGCAATCATGTTTACAGTAGCTGGAAAACAGGCTTTTGAGGGACCCTGGGCTCCATAAGAATTCTCTCAAAATCAGCATTGAGAAACCATTCAGAAGTCTAGAATACAAATTTGCTTGTATTTCTTCATTATTATTATTTTTTAAATACAGAGGTGTTGCTGCATTTTGCTGGTAAAATGTGGACTTATACAGTGCTTAAAAGATAAGACATTGAAATATGCAAAATATGATAATTAATATCTTGACTTTATGCTTACCTGAGGATATCAAAGATAAGCCTATTAACATATGCACAGGATTGTCTTAGGTTTTATACAGCATATTAATTATTATTCCAGTGAGTATTTAATAAGAAAAAAAAAAATCTGTGATATTTACGAACAAATCACTGGCAAAAATTGGGCTAATTATGAATTGCCATGCACAGACTACAATTATGCAGTAATAGCACAGCAATAACAGATGAATCTAGTATGCCAAACAGGAGTTTCTGTTGTTGATGAAATTAAGAAAAAAAAAATATTTGTGGTTTAAATGAGAGTTATAGAGAGGAATCCTTACTACACAGTAATACTGAGTTTGAGACTCAAAAGCAAGAAATGCCTTCCACTTCCTGAGGGTGACAGAAAATGTTTTGCCCAGTAGCTCAGAATAGAATGCAACACAAGACAAAAAAAAAAAAAAAAAAAAAAAAAGAGAGAGAAAAAAAAATAAAAATAAAAATAAAAATCATGTATAGTCTTTCCTAGTCTACTGATGATAGCTATTAAACTGACATTTCTCTACTGAAAGATTTTTCAGGTTTTTATGAAGGATTATATTTTTATGAAGGACTCTGTTTAGTTATCCTCATGTGAGTGAGATGTTTTGTGTCCTAGGCTAGTTAGAAACCATCAGCTTTGCAGACATTTACATACACAGACTTCCAGAAGTGTCAGAACTGCCTCTTCCATCTTGTTTTCTTGTGCTATGTATCTGGAAAAAAAATAGACATAATGCTGCTGTTCATGCAAGGATGTTGGGGCTATTGCTCCCAGTGGCAGCAGGTATTTCTGCCTCTGTCACTCTCATCACCCTGCCATCAGCCTTGCTCAGCTCATAAGTCTGACTCTTCAGGGTTTTCCATCCCTAATTCTCTCTCTCCTTTTCCTTCCATTTCTCAGTGGGAAGAGCCCAGATCACGCCTTTATTCTTTGGACGGCAACACTTATTTTTGATTATACTGCAGAGAACCATAGAGATTAGCAAGCATAAATAGGAATAATTTGACCCTAGAAAAATATTAATGTTAAGTGATGAAAGGCAGATAAAGTAGATTGAAAACCTAGCTTCTGTAATGTAACCCTGACACAAATACATTGCAAGTACCAACTATGCACTATCTTCCCATAGATTGCCATCACATGATTTTCTGTACACCTCATTTGATCTATATATGGATTCTTAGTCTCTTTTATGAAGAGTCTTTAGTTGCACTTGTTTTTAACAAAGAAAAAATTGTGTGACCTCTGACGCAAAAGGGTTATCCAGTATTAGACTCATCTCAGACCCAATCTCAGATCCAGGTATATTAGCTTTTGGTATTTAATGCATTGGCATGACAGTTTACACTTCCAACCAATTTTCTTGGACAGTCTATATAGTTATCTGGCTGTTTCAAGTGTTTTTTACACTGTGATTATGGCCATATATCAAGCAAACACCTAATAAAATAATAAACATATAGTTATAAGATATTTTGCTCTGCAAAATTAAAATGCAATTCAGCTTCAGAAGGATGAATGAGTGCCTTTTAAAAGTCAGCACTTAGTGAGCGATGAGGTTCACTATAATGAGAATTCTGTGCAGAAAAAAAAAAATATATATATATATGATCCAATACCACTGTACTATACCTCGGTTATTTTGTATTGCACTGTTTATCCTAGTTCTCTTTTATTTCACAGTTTGCCCATGCCCAGTTGAACTATATTAAAAAATGAATAAGGATTTTTATTTTTCAGTCATGTATTCAGCTTTCATACATAGTTAATTTCATTACACTATCAAGAAAAGTGATATCTAAATTTATACAAACAATGATCTCTTCAGTACTAGTGGTTTATTGTTCTGTAGTATTATTTCTCTCTTTTTTTGCTGCATATCTGGAATATTTGCATCACAATTGTTGAAAGTCTCTTGGCTGTGCAACTCTAAACTATGAGCTGAGTTGTATCAATGGCAATTCCTCTCAGGTTGAAAGTATTTTTTTGTATTGTATCTAACGGTTCTGTAATGTTCTGTGATCAAGTAAGGAGAAAAGATAGGTATGGAAATATTGTCTATTGTTGTCCCACTCCCATTTGGGGATGTCTAATAACCCATGCTCAAAATATCAGCTGAAACAATAGTCAGTAGACTGAACACTTACTGCTTTGGGTATTATGAACGTCTGGGAGAAGAGATGCATAGTAAAGCTTTCTCCTGGTAGCAAATTATTGAAATGCCACATGATGAAACAGGCAAGATAAACCTATTACTGCATATAATAATGTTCCATCTGCCAACACTGGCAGCATTTGTTATCTGTACCTTTTCCTTGCACAAGAGTTTCCCAGAAGCTTTGATAATGTTTTTATTATTATATCCTAAATGTATTTTTCATAGGTACTTATTAATAGCTGTATTTTTATCAAGGAAAACATGAGTTTCAAACTCATTTTACATAAACTTAGTAAGCATATTTACGTACATGTGTCTCAGGGAATCAGCATGTCAAACTCCATTTACAGAGGATGCATCTGCTCTGTCTCCTTTTTAAATGGGGAACTTTCACTTAGAGGATCTGTTCTTTTTCTTTCCAGACAAGCAGGCTGAAGTCTAATTTACACAAATGTGAATAGTCAGAATGGTCAATATCTTTATGTTACTATGTATGCATACTGAAACTAATGCAAATGCATTTTGCTACCTTATTAAATTACTGCTCAGACTAACCCTTCAGATCCAGTCAAGTCCCCAAAACCTCAAGGATAGATTCCACAACTTTCCTGAATAACCTCTTCCAGTATTTGAACGTGGTCTGGTGCCATCTTCTCTGTATCCTCTGTTCAGATACAGAACTGTGTCATCTCTCCCAGCCTCTCCCCATGAATCAGAGAGATACAGCCCAGGATGCAATACTTTGCATTGCTTTTTGTTGAATTTCGTGAGGTTCACATCAGCTGATTTCTTCAGCCCACGTTGATCCTTCTGACGTACAGCCCTGCCTTCCAGCATGCTGACTGCTGCTCCCTTAATCTGCTCACATCTACAGACTTGCTGAGACTGCCCTCCATCCTATCATCCACGTGTTTAATGGATATATTAAGCAGTATTGGTCTAAGTTCTGATCCCTGAGGGATTCTATTGGTTACTGGCTGCTAGTTGAACTTTGTGCCATAGATGATAATAAAGATCAAGCCCAGCAGTCAAACCAGCTTTCTAACTCACCTTTATTGTCCCCTTATCCAGTCTTTGTCTCACCAATTTGTGATAATGAAATTACAGAAGACTACTAAAGTCAAATTTGCAATATCCACTCCTTTTCCCTCGTTCACAGAGCCAGCCACATTATCAGGTGGGTCAGACATGATTTTCCCTCATTAAATCCATGTTGAATGTTCCATATCATATTCTTGTCTCTCAGGTAGGCAAGTTATTTCTGTCTCTCAAATACTTTCAGGTACTGTCTACATCTGTCTACAATGTGATAGTTTCATTTGCTCTAAGGAAAACCTTTTAGGAAGTTGAGTATAGTCTCCAAAGACAATGTTTACCTGGTCTTAAACACAGAAGACATTTTAATTAGACAAGAAATCACAAGAGAAAATTGTTTAATAAAGTAGGGTGTAATCAGCTGCCCCCTAAAACATAAGTTCAACTGTTGATTGTAGCACAAAATAATTCTTAAGCTAATGTGACATTGAAGTGCCACAGTTTCTTGCTTTCTAAATAAAAAATGTTTTGTTTTTCTAGTATTATAGACCGTGTTTGACACCATGTAAAACATATTTCCAGAGCTGATTCTAGGCCAAGAGACTTCACAGCAGAAGGGGGCAAAGTGGCCATTGGTCCCTTCTAGCTCTGATTCAGTCTGGCTGTTGCTGAGAGGCCAGTAGCAGATCTCATTCCACCCAGCTCACTGTGACCAGTCCTGCCACAGAGGACACAACAGGAAAGAGAGAGCTATTTTCACCTGTGTTCAGGCACCAGCTGGCATTGGAGTCAGGGACATACCTTCCAGTTCAGACTTTCTGATAAAGTTTTAAGCTTAAGATGCTTCTATACTGTATGGAAAGACTTGAGTTCTCTCCTTTTCTCTTTCTCAGTGAGTTTGCAGAAAGAGCTCTGGTATAAATCTACTTTCACCCTTTCAATACGTTTGCTTCTCCTGTATCTGGATTTGTTTGCAAAGGTGCTGGAAAAGGGAACCTAGATCATGCTACCTAACTCAAGTGTAACATTTCCTTAGTTTCTCATCTAAAGACATGCCAATGTATGGGCCAGGTGTAAGAATTTAACCCCATGTAAGTATTTCTAAACACATTTATTCTGTGATGTTCTTCAATAGTAACCTTAAGAGATGCTACTAAGGAAATACTGGGAAGAATGTCATATGTAATGGAAACTGTATTGGGTATATTGAGATTTTCTAAACCTTCCACTGATATTACTAAGAGAATAACAGATTTTGTTTTGTTTTTCCAAAGCCTTTGACAAATATTCCATCACATCTTTTCTTCTCAATAAAAGTGTTGTCAAACTCTCCCACACAAACTTTGAAGGACTAGGAAAAAAAAAATATATATATATATGTATGTATGTATGTATGTATGTATATATATATATAGGTGGCTATCTGCTGACACTCATTCCAAGGATATGTTCTAGTAGAAATACAAATCACTTTTCCTGAGGAAAGACTGTTGACCTGTATTTTATCTAGGTAGGCTAGATTCTGCCTCTGATCTTAAATTTTTGTTTCAGCTTTTCCACAATAAATGCAACAAATAGGTCAATGTTTGCAACTAACATTGGCAGAATTGTATGTATAAAATTGCAAAAAGTTCTAGGCAATTTGCAGAATCATACCCTACATGATTATTACTATAAAAATATACTCGTTCTGTAAGTCTGTGGCTTTCATTCCCTCTCACTGACTGATAGAGGAAAAGGATAAGGTCTAGGATGCCATGTTTCAAAAATAAAAATAAAAATAAAAAATAAAGAAAATAAAATCAATCTTGACTTGAAAGAAGGAAAAGAGGAAGAGACGAAGGAAGAGAGGAAGGAAGAGAGGAAGAGAGGAAGAGAGGAAGGAAGAGAGGAAGAGAGGAAGAGAGGAAGAGAGGAAGAGAGGAAGGAAGGAAGGAAGGAAGGAAGGAAGGAAGGAAGGAAGGAAGGAAGGAAGGAAGGAAGGAAGGAAGGCTCAAGAAGGAAATCCAGGTGTGAGGAGATGACATTTTATGGCTGAAAGAGCAAAGCTCTGGTGAAGTTTCCACACAGGTTTCCTATGACCTTGTGCTCCAGGCTTTAAGAATCCATATATGCATATAAAGAATGCATATAAACTCAGAGAGTACCTGACACTAATAGTTCCCATTTTACATAGGACATACTGATATTCTATAAGCCTGGGACCCTGTAAAATGCTGGTTTGAAAAATGTATACATTAATGCGTTAACCTAAATGTCATGATATTTCTATGCTTCATCTCTGAGGTTACTAAAGTCCACTCAATTTTTTAAGCCATCACAGAATCACAGAATCACAGAATCATCTAGATTGGAAAAGACCTCCAAGATCACGTAGTCCAACCTTTGACCTAACACTAACAAGTCCTCCACTAAACCATATCACTAAGTTCTACATCTGAATGTCTTTTAAATACCTCCAGGGATGGTGACTAAAACACTTCCCTGGGCAGCCCATTCCAATGCCTAACAACCCTTACAACACATCCACAGCCTTTCCCTCCTCCACCAAGTGTGTCGCTTTGTCATAGAAGGAGATCAGGTTCGTCAAGCAGGACCTGCCTTTCATAAAGATAAGCTGACTGGGCCTAATCGCCTGGTTGCCCTGCAAGTGCCGTGTGATGCCACTCAGGATAATCTGTTCCATGAGCTTCCCTGTCACTGAAGTCAGACTGACAGGCCTATAGTTCCAGTTCCCTCTGGCCCTTCTTGTAGGTGGGCATCACGTTTGCTAGCTGCCAGTCAACCGAGACCTCCCCAACTGCTGATAAATGATGGAGAGCTGCTTGGACAGCTCTTCAGCCAGTTCTCTCAGTACCCTTGGGTGGATCCCATACGGCTTCATCGACTTGCATACATCTAAGTGCTATAGCAGGTCACCAACCATTTCCTTGTTGATTATGAGGGCCACATCCTGCTCCCCATCCCCTTCCACCAGCTCAGGGTACTGGGTATCCAGAGAATAACTGGTCTTGCCACTGAAGACGGAGGCAAAGAAGGCATTAAACACCTCAGCCTTTTCCTCATCTCTCGTCCCTAAGTTTCCCCCCACATCCAGTAAAGGGTGGATATTGTCTTTAGTCCTCCTTTTCGTGTTTATGTATTTATAAAAACATTTTTTGTTATCTTTAACAGCAGTAGGCAGATTGACCTCCAGATGAACTTTGGCCTTTCTAATTTGGTCCCTGCACAGCCTTGCAACATCCTTATAGTCCTCCTGAGTGGCCCGCCCTCTTTTCTAAGGGTCATAACCCCTCTTTTTCTTCCTAAATTCTAGCAAAAGCTCTCTGTTCAATCTAGCCAGTCTTCTGTGCTGGCTTGTCTTTGTCTTTGGGCACGTGGGGACAGTCTGTGTCTGAACCAGCAGTGTCAGAAGAAAGAAGTACCAAAATTAAGTACTGTGATCCTGTTCACCTCTTTCTTCTTTCTGAGGCATATGTTTCCTCTCTCTATGTAGACAAAGGGAGAGAAGGAAGGAAAAAAAAAAAAAAAAAAGGAAAAAGAAAAAAAGAAAAATAAAGAAAAAAATAAAAACAAAACAAAACAAAAAACTCTGCTATAATTTCCCTTCTGCATCAGGAAATTTTTCTAACTAAACCTGCAGTTAATCATGCTACATTTTTCCTGATCTTATTTCTTGGTGATAAATCAATGTCAGAATGTTACATATTTTAATGATCTATAAAAATAACTCACATACTTAGCTATTCCTCCATTTAATTGTTTTTAGCATCAAATATTCAAAGTACTAGTAATAAACAACTGCTCAGAGAGCATTATTTCTTCAGAAAGGATTCTGGTAGGTCTGTGATAATGGCAAACTTCCTGTTTCCCTGATGACCCTCCATTTACATGTTTCTGTAATGGAAAAGCAAAAGAAATACACTAGAGATGTGGATTTATCACGGGAAAATAATAAGGATTCTAAGGATACAGAAAATGTTTTACATTTTTTTCTTTTTATAATTCTTAGAAAAATCATAAAATAGTCATTAGAATATATGTTAAGTCAGATAGGCCACCCCAAAAACAATCAGCCAAGCTTAGAACAGTGAAGCTGTGGGTTTGAAGGATAAGTAAGGAGAGATACTAGAGAGGTGAAATAATTTATCTAAATAAAGTTTTAAAAGATGCCCAGAATCTTTCAAAATTGCTTGTGGTAGAATTATTTACTTTATCATGGTATTCATAATGTAAATAAATAGTTGTTTTACTGTTGTTATCTCATTTGATTTAACAGTATCACAAACATATGCAGGATTTTCCTGAAAATTTCTAGCAAGAAGAATGATTACATTCTCAAAAGGAAGCAGTATTCATGAAATTAATTGACCAGCTTGCCACTTGCAAAGAAAGTTAATTGATTCTGAAATAAATGTCTTTTTTTTCACCTCTTCCACAAATACCTTATTCCCCTTTTGCTCACAGTGGAACTACCTTAACAAAAACATGGTTTTGTAGATCAGTAGCTGTCAAAAAAACAGAAGCAAACCACATCCTTGATTTCAACGTGCCTTACGTAGACAGACAGCTGAATTTGCATAGATACGGTGTCAGTGCCCAGATGAGTTCTCTGAGCAATTCTAGCAAGCATGATCTTGACTTTCAAATCTTTGCAGACACCACTTATACTTAAATATTTCAAAGAGATATTCTAATACATTCAAAACAAACTCAGGAAATCAGTTTGTTAACCAACATTGCAGATACTCAGTTTATATGAGAAAAATATTTATCTTTACCTAATAGCCCTCTGTTGTAAATTCTATTTCAACTGCAAGTCTTACTTGCTTTTTAAAAAACAGAATAAATTGTTAAAGTTTCCACTGAAAGAGCTTTCAGCTAGGAGTATTTTATTCTGCATGCTTTTTCAGCATATTGCCATGGTATTCAACTGACTACCTGGTAAACGGTTTAAATTATAGGAATAGGTTAAGATGTTTCTCCAGTACTTTTGTTTTAGTATATTGTTCCAGAAGGTATTGGCATGTACTGCATGAGGTATTGAGCTAATTACTTTTTTTTTTTTTATCCTCATCACACAGTATAATTAATGAACAATTAAATCTGAAGAAAATTATGTACAGATAAAAGTCTGCATGTATGAGTGATATGACCCCTACAGAGGTTTGAGTTAGGCTGATGTGAGGGCTCATAAGGGGCAGGGCATGCTAAAAATAAGTGATATGATTTCAAAAATCATTTCAGAACATTTTGTGCTGATTTATGAGTAATAAAATGCATTGCATTATTTATATTCTGCACAATCTAGACTTGGCTAAAGTATCCATTACACATACCCTTTCCTTCTGATTGTTTGATTAGTAAAATCTGATTATTTTTTTTTTTGATGATTTTCAGAGAAAAAATTATTGAAGGTTCCTAAACTGGTATTGGTGATTTTTAGAATGTCTTTCTTCATTATTTGTTAATTACTCATGAACTCTTATTCTCATGTGTATTTTTTATTTATTATTTCTGCTCTCTCTGTTTTATACTTTTTACTGCATCCAGTATAGAACACCTTCTGAATAAAATTGCTTTCTTCTGTATGAACAAGGGAAGTCACAAAGTTGAAAGGGTGAGACTTGGATCACTATGGTATGTAAACTGATGTCAAAATTTGATTGTTTAATAAAACTGGTCTTCAAGAGAAGACAACCTTTAAAACAATTTTAATCTGCTAAGAAAATAAGAAAAATATGTCACACATCAATGTGACATAGCAAGAATGAAGGAGAAGAGGATCCTTAATTCCCAGTCTTCCCATGAAAAATATATCAACACATATGTGGATTTTTAAAACAAGCTCCAGCAGTCAATTATTTGAAAATAAGTCCAAACATCACTGGAGAAATACAGGGATCTTCTCTCTGTGTTTCCATATTCTGTATGGTTATTAAAGAACATTGCAGAGTCTGAAATATATTTTCATTTGTACAACAAGCTTGCTGTGTTTAGAAAGTTTCTTCACTTGGGAGGTTTCATCTAACATTCTTTCTCATCCAAACAATATGATAACTTACTTCATAATTTACTTATTTGTTGACTACTGTGTGTCTTTTCATATTAGAATTGCTTTTTTTTTCCAAAAGGCTGGCACAACTATTTCAGTGTATCCTACAAGCACTCTTGGACCCAAGATGGAGATAAAGTTGAGTAACTTCGGGTTAAAGAAATGAAGCAGATGTTATATAACTGACCTTTATTGATAGTGGTTTATACGGAGCATCGCAGAATCTCACTTGAAAAATTACTTTTGTTTTGTATAAAACTATGTGTTACATCCAGATATAGCTTAAATTTTAACCTGTATTCATTTGCCTTCATATTCTACAAAAATGGAGATTTCTTCAATGATTATCATTATGAGCAACACTAAAATAAGATTCAGTCTGAAAAAAATAAATAAATAAAAGTGAGATAATATACTTTGGAAAATTATTTTGTGAAATTTAGCTGTGGTTCAAGAAAAAATGAAAAAACAAGAAGCTGAAATATTCAGGCAAACTGCAGAGCATTTGTAGATATAAAACCAGAGATATGTTTACAGGGTGATACAGCTCTACTGAAATCTATGCAATTTGGGAAATTACATTAACAATCATAGACATTTTGTAGACCAGAAAAATTATAGACCTTCTGTTTGTGACATTGATCAGACTACACCTAGAGTAATGTCTGTAGATATGACTCCTCAGTATTTTGAAGGCAGCATTAAAGTATATTGTTAAGCAGATACTCTACTTTCAATGTATGCTTGGTGTTTCATTAATGTGAGCCTGAATTTGCTCTTTATATTTTTTATTTCCTACAAAATCATGGCCTATGTAATCTTCCTGCTGGAATTCCATTCATCCATCTTCCATACTTACCTGGCAGGGGAGACAATATGATTAGGCAGGCAGTTTTCCCAGGGTGAGGCTCATTCCCTGCACACTGGTTTGCTGACCCCTGTGGTTTTCCCAAATGTGGGAAATTCAGAAAATTTGGGAGTGGGGAACTGCATTTGTGCTCTCCCCTGAAAATGTTATTTACAGTTCTAAAGAGAAAAGGAAGGCTGGACATCCTTGAGGAATGCAATCTTGAAGGCACAGATGCAGGCTTTTTCATATGTACTGAGTTTATCAGGTATTGAAGAAGCTGGCAGAAGTGCCTCACCAAGGCACTTTCAATAATTTATCATAAGTCCTAGCTAACTTTAGAAGTCCGGTTGTGCTATCCATCTACAAAGACAGGAAGGAAGATGCAGGGAACTACAGGCCTATCAAGGAAGGTCATGGAGCAGATTGTTTTGAGTACCATCATACAGCATGTACAGCACAAACAGGTATTCAGAGCCAAATAGCATGGGTTTATGAAAGGCAGCTTCTGCTTGACTCACCCTATACGCCCCCCCCCCCCCCCCCCCAGTGACAGGAAGACAGTTGATGAAAAAGCAAACAAAATTGAGAATGTTTTCTTGCACAAAAAGAATGGTTATCACTGAGGACAGACTCTTAGTGGACCGACTTACATTTTAGAAGACTGGATGATGTGATACTTGCTCTTTCCTGGTATCCCATAGTTAGGAATGAAGCTGTCATCTGCATGCAACACGAGTTAAAATGTTAAATAAAACTAAAAGAAAAATTACATACAAAAGGTAGCATGCCATGTCTGGATTTATGAGTCTTCAGAACCACTTCTGGCTATTTGATGGCAACATTATCTGGCCATAAAACTATTGTAACATATCAGGAATTAAATCCTTAAACCACAAAATTAGAGATTATACAAGAAGATTATCCACACTTTGCGAATTCAGACTCAGAGATCAAGAAAAAAGAAAAGGAAATTATTTTCCTTCGGTAGTTCCCATAAAATATTAGACTTGTAGTGGAAAAAAAGTAATCCTTTGGACTAAACAAACTAGTAAATTAGTCTTAGTCTTAGAAACATTATTTCCTTACTCCCAATATTCATTACAGTCAGTTTCTGTTAAGTAGAAGTTGAAGGAGATGAATTAATGCAACCAGAAATTAAATCAGGCTTCAAAAATGGTGTAAAAAGAGCTACAGTTTCCTAATTTAGAAGCTCATAGCCTGCTGTCAGTTATGGTGATGTTGAACAAAAGTTTCTTCCTCATCACACACAACATGAGAGTAACGTAATCTATGGCAGGATGTGGGCAGATAGTCACATGCTTTTTAATAAAATTCCTAAATTCACACTTCACAAGCTACACACACACAAATAGCAACTCCTTGTCCAAAAGGATATGAGATGCTATCTTGTGGTTTGTAGAAATGCTAAAAAATATATACTCTTATAACTATTGCTTCTGTTTTCAGATTGGACTCAGATTTGATGACCTTGGCATCCCTGATTTCCTAAGAGAACATCTTAAATAGGTATAGAAGATGGTCTGTGCATTATATGCTTTTAGAAGTGAGGATCTGTTCATAAATGATTTGCCTTCCACATGCAGTGACTACTTCTAACATGGTGAAAGAAAAATCCTTACGATGACCAATATTTTAAATATTTCCTTTGAGCCAGAGAAAGATTTTTGAGAATATTCAGGCATCTAATTCTCACCGTCTGGCAAGATTATTCCGAAAATAAAATAAAATAAAATAAATCCCCTTGATTCCTACTTAGCCTGTTTTGATCAGATTTTTTTTTTTTTTCTCCAGACTGAACTTGCAGAAATAAGAAAGAAGACATACAGGAAGACCAACTCACATATGAAGACTCTGATTTTGCTAACACTTTTTCTCACATTTGTATAGCATGATGTTAGGGGGTTAGATATATTAAAGACTAGCTATAAATATTACTCCTTACAAGTCAATGCAGGATGAAAATATTTCGATGCCAATAATATATCGCATACATTTATTTCAGGCTTTAATTCCGTTATGATTAAGAAGTACGCAGAAACATGAATCAAACTCCAGACAATTATCCACAAGTAGCTCAGCAAAAGAAGAACAATATATATTTATTCATAACTATATCTAAAGCAGGGGAAAAAAAAGTGTAACACACATAAAGTTCCTTCACAGCGTCTAATATAAGCAGTGAATATGTGGGGAGTGAGTCAACTTTACACCCATGGGAACTTTGTCAGTGTCTATATTAGAAGTTTGTCCTCATTACCCCACATGCTGCATGACTTGCACTGACATATGCCTCAAAATGAGTCTTCTCTCCATTTGTGACTGCCCAGGCTGCTCTTCTCTAAAACTGATTTTGTCTAGAAGATGCTGGAAATGGAAATGAAGCATTAAGAAAAGAGTATACTTTGAGAGAGACTGAACAGTTGCATTCTGTCCTGCATATATTTAACCAATCTAAGAAGTCAATATATTTACATCACAATTAAAAACATAAAATATTCCATAGAAATTGAATGAATCCACGAAGGCGAAAACAACATGAGAGAAGAGGGATCTACTTCCTAAGTGGATTTTTAAGATTCAGAGCTTTACAATTTTTATTTTTCTTTTTTTTTAAAAAAGTGTTTATACTGCAGCACGTTGTTTATACTTCATGGAAAAATAAGACCATCTAAAGGTATATTTGAGGTTCCAAGATCCATGTTAGTAGATCTAGACATGTCAGTAACATGTAAGCAAAGGATCTCCATCTTGTAGAAGCAGGGTGAAGTTTATTGATTACTACCCAGTCTCAGAACTGCCCTGTTATCATCCATGGAGAATGTTTCTCTCATATGGCTCCCTTTATGTTTTTCATCTGGGAAAGATAATTTGCCTCTAGTGGAAAAGAAATCTGAAACCAAGAGAACATCTTGTCATCTGTTTTAAGGTTTTTAGTAAACAACCTGCATAGCACCTGGGACCTTCACTTTACTCAGTTTTAAATTTACTCCTGACCACCCCTGGGGTAACAATTAATTCACAGTCAAAATTTGTATTTTGTCAGTGTTATCCAGCTGTACAATTTTCTTCTTATTTCAGTAACTATTTTATTCAGAAGTTCATGTATACCCTAAGAAGTATTTTTAGACCTATTTCAGATGATCACTGAGTACATATATTATTAAGTTGTTTTCTGAAGTATCATAACAATTTCCTCATGAAATATAGAAATAGTATTGAAATTAGAAGTCTAGGGAGGAATTACATAATTAAAATGTCAGTAATGACTTATTCTTTAGAAAAAGAATATCAGTCTTTGTTTTTACAAACATATCATTACTTTTCACTGGTAGCTAGTTTTCCCAGGAGTAACTGGATAATTAGAAAGATTTGCTGCATACACAGAAAAATAACTTTTGTGGGTAAATTCTCTGAACAGGATTTATTTCAATAAAAGAATCAGACTGAAAATAAACACTTTCACTTTATGGTGAAATTACTACCAATGACATATTTCTGCAGTGAACTCTGATTTCTTTTTAGTCTAGAATCATACTTCACTGCCTGCCTCTTTTGTTTAGTATGTACAGTATTGTAATGCTATTCAATAAAAGAAAAATTGGTCATTGTTACTACTCATTAGTCTGGACTTTTTAATTACACTTAGATGAGCTTAAATTATGAAAACAAGCAAATTGAAGCTCAGAGAAAGATGACTCATGGAGAGGGAAAAAAGAAAAAAAAAAAAAAAAAAAAAAAAAGGATATCCTTACGTGGTCAATTGCCTGTAGACATAAGCCTGTTCTGCCTGTTTTCCTGTCAGACCTGTCATATCACCATTTCCACTGACATTCCTTGTAGATTTTCTTTTTCAGATATATCTTTTATATATATGAGAATATATTTTTTTCTTCAGAATTTGTTTTAATATGTCTTTTATTGTTGTTTTCTAATTGCTAGCTGATGACTAGCTCTTGTAAAACTGAAGGTGATACTTCAGAAAAAGTTGAGGACTGTCAATAAAACTCCTTGCAGGAAGTATTGAGCTGGGCTTGTAATGGAACTTCCAGATATGTTCAACCATTCTGTAGATTTTCCTGATAGAGCAACCTGAATGTCATTAGTGTCAAATGCTATCCTTTGCCCCTTGCCTGATAATAAGACACTACCTTCCTTAACATCTTGTGAAAGTCTATCCATAGAGGATGGGTGATCCAAGATCTGGCTGCAGATCTATCTGTTATATGAATGGTGTGGCTAAGCCCCATCATTCCTGTTGACTGCAGTCTCTACTGGGTCAATAAATGGAATTTCTTTATATACAGAGATGTCATGTAGAGAGATTTGGTTACCTCAAAATACTGTGACTTCTTCCTGAACAAAAAGCTCTAGCCTTATTGATGAATACCAGAATTAGACTTGCCTAATATACAAGAGAATTACTCATGATAATTTTTGGAGTTAGAGTTAATAAAGGATTATACTGTTCACTTACTAAATGATACAGAATGCAAAGCATCTTTTGATAAGTACCTGCAGTGCTTCTTTTCTTCCTTTCAGATCTTCAAAAGAAATCAGTCCTGGCTTGTATAAGAAACAGTGTGGCCAGCAAGACTAGGGAAGTGATTGTCCCCCTGTACTCAGCTCTGGTGAGGCTGCACCTCGAGTACTGTGTTCAGTTTTGGCCCCCTCACTACAAGAAGGACATGGAGGTTCTCGAGAAAGTCCAGAGAAGGACAGCAAAGCTGGTGAGGGGTTTGGAGAAGAAGTCTTTTGAGGAGCGGCTGAGGGAACTGAGGTTGTTCAGCCTGAAGAAGAGGATGCTCAGGGATGACCTTATCACTCTCTATAATTACCTTAAAGTAGGCTGTAGCGAGGTGGGGGTTGGTCTATTCTCCCACATGCCCAGTGATAGGACGAGGGGGAATGGGCTAAAGTTTCATCAGGGGAAGTTTAGGTTAGATATTAGGAAGAACTTCTTTACCAAAAGGGTTGTTAGGCATTGGAATGGGTTGCCCAGGTTGTTGAGTCACCATCCCTGGAGGTCTTTAAAAGATGTTTAGATGTAGAGCTTAGTGATATGGTTTAGGGGAGGACTTGTTAGTGGTCAGAGGTTGGACTAGGTGATCTTGGAGGTTTCTTCCAACCTAGATGATTCTGTGATTCTGTGATCAAGCATGAAATATTTCCACCCCCCAGAAGTGCACTTCTGTTCAAACTTATGAGTGAAGGCTTCACATAAAATTGAAGGTTCATTGAACATTAATGTCAGTTTATTCCAATGACTACTATAGAATTATAAAATCATAAATTACAGAGGTAGTTATGGCAGCATGGTTAAAACATCTGAGATTTCATAGCAATTAGCATATTTTTCATTTTTCATCCACAAGTACTTACTATTAAAAATGAATGCTGTAGATGAAAAAACTTTGTGATTATTTCAATTCATTAATAGATGCTGAAATTAATGTAGTGCCTGATAGCATTAAAATATTAAACTGCTCTTAATTCATGAAAAGGATAAGTAACTGTTTCTGACAGCTACTTTTTTTTCTGTTACATTGAAAAAAAATATGTTTATGACATTTTAAACATGAGGGCTCACTTGTTAATATTTTTTCTCCCTAGCAACTCTGAAACATTATAGCTTTCTGTCCTCTTTCCAAAATCCTTTGTGACTGCTCACTTTATGTATCACAGAGATTCATGTGAAACTGGAGTTAGGAAGGCTTTTTTTTTTTTTTTTTTTTTTATCTATTGCACAGCACAGGATTTTTAGAGTTATGAGGATCCAAGGATGCAGGTAAATATTTAAGGCTTTTAAATATCTAATTGGACACTAACTTAGTTTTTCTCTGTGCTTTTGAAATTTACAGTCATCTGTAAACACCTAAATATCCCTGGTACCCTAATCAAAATGGCCTTTTTACCAGTCTTTTGTAAAGATGGGACTTTCTAGGTCATCCATGACCAGGAATGAGTTGTTTTAAACCACCCAAAGGAGGTTGTGGAGCAACAGCAACAGCAATGAATCCTACTTCACTGACAATCAGGAAGCAGAAATAGCTTGGAGAAGAGCAAGCAAGGGAAGGCAGAGTGTGTCCTATATAAAATATGGTAAAAGATGGGATAAAAAAATGCCTTGAGGAAATTAGGAAAGGACACAAAGAATCTGAGGTCACCCTATGGGAGCAGGCAAGAATGATACAGTTACATCACCGAGTTGTCTTTCTTTAAATATCATGTAGACAAGTCCAGGGATGGAGGATGAAGACACTGACTGACACTGCCAAAATGAACCCTCTTGGCAGTCGTGATGACCCTATTTTTAGGTAGAGGAATAGGTGTGATTAGGTTGCAAGCAGGAGAGGCAGCTGCACTTTGATCCTGCTTCTCAGCACTGCACTGGGCTGTGTGGGAAGGACAGAAATAATGCACACAGCTCTGCAGCTCTGCTCTTGGTGACATTTATTTTCATTAAACTCTAGTTTGTTGTTACAGATTCACAGAATATTTGAGATTGGAATGGACCTCTGGTAGTTATCTGCTTCAAACCCCCTGCTCAAGCATGGACACCTCAAACAGGTTTCCCAGAACCTTGTCTAGAAAGCTTTTGAAGATCTCCAAGGAAGGAGACTTCACAACCTCTCCACAATCTTTGTTGCATGACAAAGTCATTGAAGGACAATTAAGCTGGACATGAGCACATGCTTTATCGATTCCCTAAATTGGGCTGCTTTACTTATGCCAGATCAGTAAACTCTTATATATGTATAGGAATATACATTTGTAAGAAGAAAATACAACTTGAATTTGATAAAGAAATGCATTTGCTTATGTGGTTAAAAATTTTGCGCTTAATGTATTTAGATATAGAGTTATTTCAGACGCTGCATGTACTCCAAAGAATGAATGGAGTTTTGGGACCATGGCACTGAAGAACAGTACAAGAGGGAATGTGTTGTAGCATGTACATCTTGCATCACATTTTTGAGCAAGGGTCTGTCTTTGAAACATTATTATGAGGACAATCAATTACCATAGGGATGGAGAGAACAAATTATTAGGGGATTACTATTAGTAATAGTAATCCCAGGCTAATTGTCTGGGATAAAAAAAATATGTATATGTCAGCTCCTGTGGATCTAGGACTGACATCTTTTGAAGCAAAGGCAGCTGTAAATTTTAATTCTCCTGATTTTTGCTGTTTTATCTGAGACAAGGTGTTGACTTTGCTGGTAGGCACCTATGAAATACAGACCTTTTTAACAAAGAAATTGGAATAGTTTTGAAAAGTAAAAAGCCAAATCCTGTGAAGCAAAGATCATTAAATTGGAAGAAAACTTTCAGAAATTCTTCCCCAGCCCTGGGAGAATATCCAGGAATAGTCTGCAGCAAAATTCAAATCTGAAAATATTGACCAAAGTGACTATAGGATGGGTCTATGGGCCACAGAATTCAGAAATACTGGGACACAGAATATTCTTTAGTTTACTGCTATCTAAAGAAAATATATATATATATATAAAACAGTTTCTGAGAAACCCAGAAGAGACATAAAAGAATCTCCGAATAGTCAAAAAATAAGCACAATACCTACTAAAGCATTTAAGTTAGACCACGTAATATGTGCCAAGTATCAAGACATACATTTAAGGTAAAGAAGCAATAGAGCTTATCCTGACCCTTTCAAGCATTACTGAAGATGCATAGCTGTAATTAGCCAGGGTTGTGCTATTCTTTCTATGCTGTGTCAGTGGTGTCTGCCTAGATTTGTACTGTAATCACTTCTTCCATTTTCAGCTGATCTTAGTTATAACAGCTGCTATCTCCAATGTAAATGATGATTTAAAGAGAAAGTTGTACATCGTGACTGTATATTGAATGCTTACGTCTCTCCAAATGATATGCTCTTGTTCATATTCATTCTGTGACCTCCATATTTTTGAAGCTAAATTTGAGACCAAATAAGTAAAATAGAAAGAGAGTACAACAACTTTCTTCTCTTCTCTTTATTCTTGGATTCTCCTTACTTCATGACGTAAGTCAAAATACTACTTCAGTTCAAATATATTTTTGTTTGTTTTCTAATGTTTAATAATTACTTAATTGTTAAAACTCTAAAGAAATTAATTTATGAAGGCTACTGCATATGAGCTTCCTATTTTTTCCTCAAAAGCATGTACACCTAGCAATTTTACTCTGACTTCTTTTTAAAAAGAAATTTTAATATGCAATAAAAGTTAACATTCACTATCCTCTTCGATTTTATTTCCACTTAAGAAACACATGGAACAATTCACATATGATTTATCACTACATTACAATAACAATCTGCATGCATGCTGTTTTGTTCAGGATCTCACTCAACAAAAGCTTCCCCAAAGGCTTCCCATGAACAGTTCACAGTTTGGCCAGTCCTAGAATTGTAGGAAATATTTTGTAACATATTAATAAAGACCCATATCATTAAAGTGGGATTCTCAAAAATTCTTAGCAATGGCTTGGCTCTTCTTCAGCTGAAAAAGCTCATGCTGATATCAATGAAATAGGAGTTAGGTCAATACTAAAGACGTATTTTTGCAAATCCTATTGATATTTCACTACAAAGTTGGTCTGATTCTCCAGCCTTGAACATTATGCAGTAGGAGTATGCACATGAGGTGCAAGCATCAAAGCAGCAGAGCTAGCTTCAGTTCAAGTCAGCACAGCAGCTTGCTGAAGGCTATAAAAGGCTCGTGTTTTTTCCTGTCTGCCATATCCATGTCAGGGCTCTGGAGAGCTAACTGACTCTCCTGTCAGACATGGGAAGAATTCCTTATGTCCCAGAGTTTCCTTTATTTTTATTTTTATTTTTATTTTTTATTTTTTTCTATTTTATCTCCCATGGCAAAAATGTACTGGTCACAGACTCAGAGCTGTGCTTCAGGAATAGAAGAGATCTTCTTTAGATGGCTGCAACTTCACAAGGTGTCCAGAATCAAAGGTGCCATCATCTAATTGTTGTTTTTGTTTACAGTGCATTTCTTTGTTGTTTCTGTACTTCTAAGCTTTCTATTCTTTCATTAATTGCTCCTAATTTCAGTAGTTTATTTTAAAATAATTTTAAAATATTCATTTATTTTTATCATAGTGTTCATTAAAACTCCAAATCGGTTTCAGACAGCTTCAGCTTGATATTGCCCTGGATACCTGTTAACCTCTACACTCAGCAGTCTTCTTTAAAGGTACAGTGACACACTCATACAATTTGATATATATACTTAGTAACTACAAAATGCATATTATATATATATAACCATTATATTCCACTGTGCAGCAGAACAAAACAATCCCTGAACCAACTCCTAACTACAGTACAGAATTGCCAGGATGAACAGAATGATTCTCTAAGACAGGTGGGTAAGAAGACACCTGTTGAATAGACATTTGAACAGATATTTACAGAACAAATCATTTTTGTTCTTGAATTTTTTATTCATCGAGGGGACAGATCCTGAGGGAAGGTTAAAGTTTCAAGTAAAGCTTTGTACAATGTTTATGGAATCTAATTCAAGGTCTCAAGTAATTTGAGCAGAGAAAAAATAAATAAATAAATAAATAAGATAAGCCAAAATTGTCTTATATCCATTCAAAATAGCATTGTGCAACAGATTCTGTTCTGGAAAGTCAATTAACTTCAGGTTTAAGTCCAAAACTGAGAAAAATCACAGTAAGAAAATAAGAAAAAATATTCAAGATCTGTAACCTGGGGCATTTCTCAAAAGAATGTTAAATGTATATTTCAGAAAAATTTTTACAAACTATACCTATCAGCAGCATCTATATATGTGTGTAAGTATTTTCATATTTTTTCTCATGCCAGTCTTGCTAGACTTGAATTTCATAAAGCCTGAAATAAGTACTTTGCTATAGCATCCTTTAATTTATCAATTCCAAGAGAAATAATTTATTTGTTTTGTTTTATTATTTTATTTTACTTTATTTTATTACTTTATATTTCATTTTATGTTGTTTTTGTAGTGGGGTAGGTTGAGAGGGTCTTTGTCATATATAACACGAGGAGTTCTTTATATATATAACTAAGAGGAAAATAGAAGCAAAGGAAAAAAGGAACTACAGTCTTTAACTACCATCTGTCAAAATAGATTTTTTTTCCCTGTTCTTTAAGGTTTTCCAATATTAACTCATTGTGAAGGCATTGATAATAGATTATGCATTTCAGTCTCTGGTAGCTCTGAGATTCTTTTTGCAGTTAACTTTCATCACAGTAAACAGTGTTTTGTATAAAACTGGTTCCAGTTCTATTGCAGAGGCTAGTCCAGAACGAAATGTTTCCATGTCTTAAAATTAATCTTTAATTCATGCCTCTGTGATAACTTCTATAGCTCATCTGTGTTTTGTTGATTTTATTTCTTCTTTGATAATTTCATCTTGTCTTGGGAATCAGATTGGATTACAAAATTTGTCTCAATTTTGCGGTATTGTTTGACTCCGTGTAAAGCCATTATACTGATTTAGTTGGGAATCATAATCTGGATTTAAGAGAGTCTGTAATATCTAAATTCAACCATGTAATTAAAACCTACATAAGGCATCTACACCCCTTCTCATAGAACCATTGGTGATCTAAAATAAATGCTATCCTAAGTCACAAGCTAGAAACACCAAAATTTGCTTTCTTCTTTCTCAAAAACTGTGGCACTAAAGGCAAGTCTGAAATTGTATCAATAAGAACTGCAGCTCTGGAACCACCAATGATTTTTTAGAAAACAATAAGATGGCTTCATCTTCTTCCATCTTTCCACTAACTTTCTGGATGGAGCACAAACACAGAAGTATTCTTTACAAGGGCCTACCTGACTTCTGATGTGGGTTGACCCTGGGCAGCTGACAAGCACCAACATAGCCACTCATTCTTTCATTTCCTCCATTAAGCAGAGAAGGGAATAGGAAGAGCAAACTTGAGGAAACTTTTTTGTCAAGGTAAAGACTGTAAAGGAAACAAACGTAAAACACCAAGTGATGCAAAGTTAACCCCTTACTACATTTCACAAGAAGCTTAATGCTCAGTCAGTCTAAAACACTGGGAATTTGGAATCCAAAAAAATCCTACAGCCTTTTTCCACTCTCCCAATTTTTATTCCTGAGCATGGAATATACCTTTGTCTTCTTCAGTCCAAGCTGTGTACCCTCGCAGCTTTTTGTGCATCCCCAGTCTACGTGTTGCAGCAGTGGTAAACTAAGGAAGTGTTGCAGTATCAGAACTCACAAGTCAGATGGGGAGTTTCAATATCAAATGAAGCTTCAAGCAATGCTTAGGCACAGCACCAGCAATCACATTTTCAGTTCCACCTGAGTCCTACTATATATTTCTTCATCTTTAAATATTTCCTATCTGACATTGGGGATCTTTTATTTCTGAGCAAGAAAAGGTAACACTAGGACTAGATGATCCTGAAGGTTTTTTCCAACCTTAATGATTCTATAATTCTATGACAAGCCCTCAGTTCGTCTAAACTTTACTCTTATATTAGAATAACTATGCCGTCACATTTTAGGTTCTGCCTTTGAAACATCTAAACATTTACAATGCTACACATGCTGAACAAGTCTCTATTCTCATCAAAGACATTTCAACTATTCAGAAGTAGGCTGAACTGATTTTTTTTTTTTTAAAAAAAAAAAAAAAAGTAAAAAATATGTCTTCCTTTCATTCCTTCAACTCTGCTGCATTAATGTTGCTCTGTGTTCTGGTCCAGATGGCTTTTCTGGAAGAGTAGGAAGTGTCAGGATTACATGCAATGTTTATTTAAAAGGTCAAAGATACTCTTTAAGTCTAGAGAACAAATTTAACTAGTCACAATGAGGAAGCTGTGGGAGACAGTTCTCATCTTTTTTCAACGTTACCATCAAGAACAAGGAAAAGAACAATGAGGGACAAATGGCACAAACATGGCCTCTTAAAGTAAGTGTAATTTCAGTTCTGCATTTTTAAGCTCAGTTTTATTTCATTTCATTCCCTCCTTCTTCCCCTGCCATCCTTTCCACCTTTCCTTACTCCTTCCTCCTCCCCCTTTATGTATTTTCAGTTCATGAAGTTTACAGCTTCTTCCAGCTTTTGAAGTGTTTAATATCCTGATATGTATATTCCACATGCAGTTCATGGGATTTACGGGCTCTTCAATCTTGAAAATAGAGAAGCAGAGCTTGTAAATTTTTATAAACTAGTTAGTGTATATTTCACTATCTATATTTAAATATGTATTTTTACAGCTGCAGACATGTTCTGCAGTTGCAGAAGACAGAGTTGCTGAAGACAGACCTCTGTCTTAATCTGAAGATTTCCATACAAAAATTAGCCAATTGTTGTAGGTAAAATCAGGCAGCAGATGAACTAGTACATAGACCCAATCTCATAGTTTTTATATATTAAACCTATCTCACAGTATTATTTTATCTAATATCTACACAGTTCTAATATCTATACAGTTCTAGGATGAGGTAATTTTATTTTATTTTATTTTATTTTATTTTTTTTTGTGGAGAAATTGTGTCACATAGACACCTCCAAGTGATTTATAAGAGAGGGAAGAGATGCATTGCCTTTTCTTTTAGGTTCGATGCTAACTTCATAATTGAACTAATTGGTACCTGGTCCAAATTTACTGAGACATAAAACATCTGCTACCATGAACAATTCCCAGGCTGGTAAATGCCACTGCTTCTTGCCTATTTGAGTTTCCTTAGTTTAACATGCATTCTTCCCTTCCTCTCACTGAATTATTTTTGTTTGTTTGTTTGTTTGTTTGTTTTTGGTATCTAGAAACTACCTGCTATTTGCTGTAGTAGAAGACTCCTTGCATTCATTGATTTCAACAGGTCTGTCCAGGGACTTATTGTTGGATTCCAGCAGCTGAATGAAACGAGGCTGACTCACTTCATTTCCTAGCCTAGTAGTCCAACAGGAGAGAAAGATGGAGTTGACTTTAATTGTTACTTATTAACCTTGACTAACACTTTATAGGAATATCACAAATATACATTATAGTACCTTTTCCCTGTCCTTGCAGTCCAAATTATAGAAGTAGTTTAAATCTCATTGACTTTCAGTACAATGAATTCTCTCGTGTCCATTAGGTCCATTAGGCTTTGCTGATCTGAGCTATGCATTTCTACAAAACTTTCTTAAAAAATAAATAAATAAATAAATAAAATAAAATAAAATAAAAAATGAAAAACAAAGAACATTTTATTCACATTATTAAAACTTTACAATCCACTTTACATGAAATAACCTAGACAGAACTCTCCTGGACTATTCCTGAAAGGAAAAGTTGGACTTGCTCAACTTGAAAGAAATAAAAAATTATACCAAAACTAACTGAGAAATTCTCATGGATGCTACCACAATTTTCATAAAGTTAGGAACCTGTGAGTTAGTATGAGAAAAGGAAAAAGAAAAAGAAAAAAAAGAAAAAGAAAAAAAAGAAAAAAAAGAAAAAGAAAAAAAATAAAAAAAGAAAAAAAAAAAAAAGGAGAGAGGGAAACAAAAAAGAAAAGCTTAACTGCAACTTATATTAAATGTGGGAAATCAGAAAACCAGTGATGACGAAAATCACAACTCTGAGTCCCGCTATTTGTAGAGTAATATTGGATAACTGATGGGCTACAAAACCAGTGAAGGGCCTGGAACTCAAGTCCTATGAGGAGCAGCTAAGGGAACTGGGGTTGTTTAGTCTGGAGAAGACAAGTCTCAGGGGAGACTTTATTGCTCTCTATAACTACCTGAAAGGAAGTTGTGGGGAGCTGGGGGTTGGCCTCTTCTCACAGGTTAGTAGTGATAGGACTAGTGGGAATGGTCTAAAGTGGCACGAGGGGAGGTTTAGGTTAGAAATTAGGAGAAATTTATTCTCAGAAAGAGTAGTCAGGCATTCAAATGGGTTGACCAGGGAAGTGGTGGCATCACCGTCACTGGGAGTGTTCAAGGAAAGGTTGGACATGGTGCTTAGGAACATGGTTTAGTAGGGTGACATTGGTGGTAGGGAGATGTTTGAACCAGATGATATTGAAGGTCTTTTCCAACCCTAATTATTCTATGATTCTATAAATACTTCCAGAGGAATCATACAGGGGTTAACTGTATAAGGAATAATTTTGCCCAGTTAAGGGAGATTTTTAGAAGTTCAAATCTTCTTGGTATTTTAGTAAACTACTTGTTTACATTTTAGTTTTTTGTTTTAGTTTTCTATTTCATATGTTTATGTATACACAGCCCAAAATACCTGTTTGTGCAGAGAGAAAGATTACCTCCTCTAGTAAGCTTTTTTTTTGTAGTTCTCTACTAAGAATCCCAATGTCTTAGAAAAATATAATACACCTTAGCCTTATATTTCCTTTATTTCCCAGAATTCTCTTCATTGCTATATATACATTCTTATTCCTATGAAATTCTTAAAATATAACAGCCATGTTGTATTTGTACACAGTCTTGTTGCATAGAAAACATGGAAGCTTTAAAATTGGTTTTCTTGTTAAAATACATATATATATTTATATAACTATTAAAGGCATTAAAAATAATTAGGTAAAGCTCTAAACTTCCACAAAAATAAAAAATAAAATAAAATAAAATCTACAATTCTGGCCCATATTCTTTTAATTCACTAACATTACTACTGTATTAAAACTAAGACCTATTGTTTCTAAAACTCTGTTGCTACCTACACAGTACTAGCAAGTTTTTAAGAAATGATTTCCTTTGCATCAGTATTAAAGAAATATGCATATATATATTTATAATATATATATATATATTATAAATATGTATATATATATATTTATATATATTAACCTTCATCAGCTTTCCACATTATAATCATGTGGAACATATTCATTTACAAGTACAGGAATAAGAGAAAAACACATGAAATTTTAAACAGATTTTTTAATTGCATATTGAATTAATTTTCCCTGACAGAAAATCTACAGCCAGAGTGGACACTTCCTCAGTGGAATTTTCAATTCACAGAATCACAGAATCACAGAATTTCTAGGTTGGAAGAGACCTCAAGATCATCGAGTCCAACCTCTAACCTAACACTAACAGTCCCCACTAAACCATATCCCTAAGCTCTACATCTAAACGTCTTTTGAAGACTTCCAGGGATGGTGACTCCACCACCTCCCTGGGCAGCCTGTTCCAATGCCTCACAACCCTTTCAGTAAAGAAGCTCTTCCTAACATCTAACCTAAATCTCCCCTGGCGCAACTTTAGCCCATTCCCCCTCGTCCTGTCACCAGGCACGTGGGAGAACAGGCCAACCCCCACCTCTCTACAGCCTCCTTTAAGGTATCTGTAAAGAGCGATAAGGTCGCCCCTGAGCCTCCTCTTCTCCAGGCTGAATAAGCCCAGCTCCTTCAGCCGCTCCTCGTAGGACTTGTTCTCCAGGCCCCTCACCAGCTTCGTCGCCCTTCTTTGGACCCGCTCAAGCACCTCCATGTCCTTCTTGTAGCGAGGGGCCCAAAACTGAACACAGTACTCGAGGTGCGGCCTCACCAGAGCCGAGTACAGGGGGACGATCACCTCCCTAGCCCTGCTGGTCACACTATTTCTGATACAAGACAGGATGCCGTTGGCCTTCTTGGCCACCTGAGCACACTGCTGGCTCATATTCAGCCGACTGTCCACTATCACTCCCAGGTCCTTCTCCGCCTGGCAGCTCTCCAACCACTCATCTCCCAGCCTGTAGCTCTGCTTGGGGTTATTACGCCCCAGGTGCAGCACCCGGCACTTGGCCTTGTTAAACTTCATGCAGTTGACCCCAGCCCATCGGTGCAGCCTATCCAGATCCTCCTGCAGAGCCTTCCTACCCTCGAGCAGATCGACACACGCACCTAACTTGGTGTCATCTGCAAACTTACTGAGGGTGCACTCAATGCCCTCGTCCAGATCATTGATGAAGATGTTAAAGAGGACTGGCCCCAGCACCGAGCCCTGGGGGACGCCACTAGTGACTGGCCTCCAACTGGATTTGACTCCATTTACCACGACTCTTTGGGCCCGGCTATCCAGCCAGTTTCTAACCCAACGAAGCGTGCGCCAGTCCAAGCCAAGAGCAGCCAGTTTCTTGAGGAGAATGCTGTGGGAGACGGTGTCAAAAGCCTTGCTGAAGTCAAGGTAGACCACATCCACAGCCTTTCCCTCGTCCACCCAGCACGACACTTTGTCATAGAAGGAGATCAGGTTCGTCAAGCAGGACCTGCCTTCCATAAACCCATGCTGACTGGGCCTGATCGCCTGCTTGCCCTTCAAGTGCCGCATGATGACTCCCAAGAGGATCTGCTCCATGAGCTTCCCTGGTACTGAGGTCAAACTGACAGGCCTGTAGTTCCTCGGGTCAGCCCTCCGGCCCTTCTTGTAGATGGGCGTCACATTCGCTAGCCGCCAGTCAGCTGGGACCTCCCCCGATAGCCAGGACTGCCGATAAATGATGGATAGTGGCTTGGCCAGCTCCTCTGCCAGTTCTCTCAGTACCCTTGGGTGGATCCCATCCGGCCCCATCGACTTGTGCACATCCAAGTGCCGTAGCAGGTCACCAACCAGTTCTTCGTGGATGGTGAGGGCCACATCCTGCTCCCCATCCCCTTCCACCAGCTCAGGGTACTGGGAATCCAGAGAACAACCGGTATTGCCGCTAAAGACTGAGGCAAAGAAGGCATTGAGCACCTCCGCCTTTTCCTCATCTCTTGTAACTAAGTTTTCCCCTGCATCCAGTAAAGGATGGAGATTCTCCTTTGTCCTCCTTTTTGTGTTGATGTATTTATAAAAGCGTTTTTTGTTATCTTTAACGGCAGTAGCCAGATTGAGCTCCAGATGAGCTTTGGCCTTCCTAATTTTGTCCCTGCACAGCCTCGCTACATCCTTATAGTCCTCCCTAGTGGCCTGCTCACTTTTCCAAAGATTATAAACCCTCTTTTTTCTCCTAAGCTCAAGCCACAGTTCTCTGTTCAGCCAGGCTGGTCTTCTTCCCCGCTGGCTCATCTTTGGGCACATGGGAACAGACCGCTCCTGCGCCATTAGGATTTGCCTCTTGAAGAGCGCCCAGCCTTCCTGGACCCCTCTGCCCTTCAGAACCGCCTCCCAAGGGACTCTACCAACCAGTGTCCTGAGCAGCCCCAAGTCAGCTCTCCGAAAGTCCAGTACAGTGGTTTTACTGGTTCCCTTCCTGGCCTCGCCAAGAATAGTGAACTCCACCATTTCGTGGTCACTCTGCCCAAGACAGCTCCCGACAATCACATCCTCCACCAGTCCTTCTCTGTTTGTGAAGAGAGGGTCTAGCGGGGCACCACCCGTGGTAGGCTCACTAATCAGCTGCGTCAGGAAGCTATCTTCCACGCTCTCCAGAAACCTCCTAGACTGCTTTCTCTGGGCTGTGTTGTGCTTCCAGGATACGTCAGGGAAGTTGAAGTCCCCCACGAGTACAAGCGCTGAAGATTTTGCAACTTCTGTCAGCTGCCTGTAGAACTCCTCATCCGTCTCCTCATCCTGGTTCGGCGGTCTATAGCAGACCCTGACCAGGACACTAGCCTTGTTGGCCCTGCCGATCCTAACCCAAAGGGACTTTTCCTAACCCAAAGCAATCTTGTCATTCCTAGCCTCGAGTTCTACAACATCGAAAGACTCTCTAATATAGAGAGCCACACCGCCACCCCTTCTGTGCTGTCTGTCCCTTCTGAAGAGCCTATAGCCAGGCATCGCAGCACTCCAGTCATGAGAATGGTCCCACCACGTTTCCGTGATGGCAACCAAGTCGTAGCCTGCCCGCTGCACGATGGCTTCCAGCTCCTCCTGTTTGTTACCCATGCTGCGTGCATTGGTGTAGATGCACTTCAGCTGGGCCATTACCTTATTCCCCGGCCTTGCTATTGTTCCCCCGGCACAGCTCCAACAATCCTTGCTTCACCCCCATCCCCCTTCTTACCTAGTTTAAAGCCCTATCAATGAGCCCCGCCAGCTCCTGGCCAAGGATCCTTTTTCCCTTAAAGGATAGGGACCTGTCTACGGCCATCAGACCAGGTGCTGAATAAACTGCCCCGTGGTCGAAAAACCCAAGATCTCTGCGTTGGCACCAGCCCCGGAGCCACGTGTTTAACAGGTGGGCTTTCCTGGTCCTCTCCGTACCCCTCCCTGTCACCGTAGGGATGGACGAAAGCACTACCTGCACTCCCGCTCCGTCCACTAACCGTCCCAGCCCCCTAAAGTCTCTTTTGATTGCCTTCAGGCTTCTGTCTTCAATGTCGTCACTGCCCGCCTGGACTATCAGAAGAGGATAATAATCAGAGGGGCGTACCAGGTTGGGAAGCTTCCTGGCAACGTCCCTGACCCTGGCCCCAGGGAGGCAGCAGACTTCCCTACGGGTAGGGTCAGGCCGACAAATAGGGCCCTCTGTTCCCCTAAGGAAAGAGTCTCCCACAACAATCACCCTTCTTTCTTTCTTGATGGAGGCAGTCCTGAGGCGTGGAGTCGACCTCCTCGCCCTAGGCATCCTCCTGGGAACACTTTCTACCTCTTCCTCAGTTGCTGTTGATCTCTCAGTCTCCAGGGCCTCAAACCTGTTGTGTAAGGGCACCTGGGAAGGTGGGGCCGGAAGGGGAGGGCATCGCCTGCCATGTTGAGCAGGGACCTGTCTCCATTCCTCCTCAACTCCCAGATCCCCTCCCTCTGCCCGACGGCGACAAGGCAGGGGCTCCACCCCCATTTGGGGTGTCTCAGCCCGGTACCTCTCCTTGAGGCCCTGCAGGGAGTTACTCCACAAGTCTATCTCCCGCTCACACTCCCTGATGGCCCTCAACCTCTCCACCTCCTCCTTGAGCTCCGCCACCATGCGGATCAGGTCATCCACCTGCTCGCACCTCACGCACGCAGCGTCTCTGCCTCCCGCCGATGGCAGCAGCAGGCTCTGACCCTCCCTGCATCCGGTGACCTGAACCGCTGCATTCTTTAACGGGCAGTCGGTCTGGGTGTGTACAGACCTCCTGGAGAGCCCACCGTGCCTGGTGGAGACCATTATCGCCTAGCTAACGACTGTCGTTAAGAGGTGTTCGTGTGGGCAGGCGATTGCTCTCCGCCCTTCCTGCTCGCCCTGCCTGCGCGAACTGCCGCGCTAACTGCCGCGCCACTCCCCTCTGACGCGCCACGCCCTGTTTGCCCGTCCTGGTCGACGCGCTCCTGGTCGCTCGCGCTCCTAGGGACTGCTTTTTATTCTTTCTCTTGCCCAAGAAATAAACTCCCTAAAATTTCTGTAAAATCACTGAGTAGATGGTTTAATAGGTTTTGACAGCAATTCAATAGCTATATCTGAAAGGCCTGTTGTTTGAAATTATTTCTTGGTGTGTGACAAGAGATTAATTTAGAATTCATTTAATATGACAAAACTCAGTCCTACCTCAAGAGGTAAGCCACTTCTCATACTGTACTTCCTCCATAATTGTAGGTAGTTGATCAACATCTGAATCAATGTCAAAAACAAGGTCAGAATAGACACTGGAGCATTTGAGGTAGTCTCCAGTGGCAAACATACTAGATAACATTAAAAAGATATCTAATATTAAAAATAGATCATCTTAAAGGTTCCACATTTGCCCCTATCTTGCCACAATATAGATAACCTGAAATGTTTTAAAGGTAACATTGAATGTTGTTTAGTGTAGGTTACCACATATAGCAAAGGCATTTCTGATAACTTTTCCCATGACATAGATAAACACCTTTGCCCAAGTTCTTTTCTGCTGAAATATGTTGACCAAGTAATTGGGATAATCCCATTGCTTTTCACATTAGAAAGCTTTCTATCCCATGATGTAGACAAGATACTGTCTTCAAAACTACTCAAATCCACTGTTTCTTCTAATCAAATGGTCCTTACCATCCTTTTCTTCTTTTGTGTCTCTGCTGCACAGTGCAATCCACAAAATGATGTCATCGCATCATGAATGTACTCCCACATGACATACAGATCAACTGTACCACGTTACAATCTGTTAATCCCACACACTGAGAAAGTAGCATGCTACTGTACCAAGTAGTCTGAAAGTCTTGGCCCTCATAAGCATAAATACTTAACTGTCCAGAGAGCAGAAAGACCTAAAGAAAAGTATTTTGAATATTCAGTATCAATTACAGTCAAACATATACAGTTAAACATATGCAGCTCTTCACAGTTTGTGAGGCACAGTATGTTGCAAGTGTTTCTAAACCAGAAAGAATGAAAAAAGTTTCGCAGTACGTCTCGGCTTTCCTTTCAATTATATTATTTCAAGCCAAGAAACTGATTTTCACAACAACTTTATGCACCTGCCTTGTCAAGTCACAAGACTACTTGTCCAAGTTAGCAGACTACACAGTATCTGCTACCCAAATTCAGATTCTATTGTGTTTTGCTGAGCTATGACAAGTGAATTTGAAAATTGGCTTTGACAGGTCACATATGAAAATTGGTAAAGTCACATTTTGTTTTCAGAATTTAATTTCAATAAATTACTTTTTTTTTTTTTACAAAGATGTCTTGAAAGATTGATTTATTTATTTTGTGAGCTTTGCAATACATTTTTTTGAGCAGGATAAGGAAGAATTGTTTATACATATATATATATATATTTATATAAAATATTTAAAAAAAAAAAAAAAAAGATCAAAAAGAGCAAGTCCAAAAACCTAAGGTTCTCCAAAACATTTTTCGTGCTTGTTTTCAACTTGAATAGAAAAGGTAAAGAAATTGAAATGCATTCCTCCAGTTAAAGTGTTTTCATAATAAAGCTGAATATTTCTGTACTCTATACTCTACATAGCTCTGTTTAACCTTCTCTCTGCAAACTTCATTTGTTTCACTTGAATTACTTGCCGTAGAATAAGAACACCTTTTAAGAATCTCTTGTTGGAAGAATCTTGTTGGAGATCTCTGGCAGTTGGAAAATAAATTATATTTGGCAATCCTAGCATGATAATTGTAAAACAAACAAACAAACAAACGTAGTTCTAGTTAGATATTGGTGAAGTGATTTCTTTGCCTTCTTACTCACTGGTGATTTCAAATTCTCAGCAGAGACTCTAACGAAATAATTACTGAAGTTAGAATATGTTCCACTGCCAAAAGAATATGCATAAATAAACATAGAAGCCTTCTGTTTTTAAATATTCCTCAAATTAAATCTGTTTCTATTTCAATTCTTCCTCAGTAGCATAAAGCATTATCTCACAGATAGAATATGAGATATGTAATTCAGAAATGATGCTATCTTCATCTGTCACTGAATATAGTTGAATGAGCTTGAGTAAAATAATTTTGTACAATTCAGTGCCTAGTTAAGTCATCAGAGGGAGTTTCACTGGCTTCAGAATGGCATTGGATCAGGTCCATTACATTTTTACACTTACAGCAACTCTGCATCTAACATGAGATGGCAATCTATAGGTGAAAACACAACAAATGTTGCATATTGCTAGATAGCCTGTATGACAAGTAATAAAATCTCTCTTGTTTTCTGACACAAATTATTATCACCAACAGCTCAGAACTTACCCATGTTTCCCTGATGTATCTACTAGGCTGTTTTCCATCTCTTTGTTTCCTTGGCTGTAATAGTTTGAAAAATCATGAGTAAGAAAACTCTAAAGCATTAATGCAATTAAAAGCTTGTCTTCATTTGTTCTTGGCCTCAAGCAACTTCACTCAACTCAGTTCTTCTAATATAATTGATTTCCAGTGTGGTGTCTTGAAAGGTTCTCTAGGATGCTGAAATATAGCCTGTAAAACAGTTTTCTTATTGCTGAAATGCAAACATTTAATTTTTTTTGGAAAGTGGCAACTGCTTGATAGTAACACACAGTGTTACACAGTCTCTTAGTAGTTGTACCTCTTGTATCTACATGGAAAAATTCTACAGAATAAGAAAACAAATTTGGATTGTTCTTTGTCAGATGCTGGTATTTATCTATAGGCACATAGGAAGTCTTAAATTAGCTTTCTCTTTTTTGTCTTAGATAGATTCAGCAACCAAAAATTACATAAACCACAATAAATTACTTGGTTGTGAAAAGTCAAGCAGGAAATCAAATCTGGGGTACAATCTCCTGGAAATGAAGTTCTTCTCTTAATTCTTATCTGTTCCTTCCCCTCTCTGATTAAAGCTTGTTGTACTGGTAAGTAATGCATTCTTCCTGTTAGGAGTGATTTGTTTCTGCAAAAAGCCTATGTGGTGAATGGACAAATTTCTTCTTATTAATAAATTATTATTTTGCTATGTATGCCTACAAAGTGTCTCTCTGGCTTTATTTCATCTGTCTTTTCAATCATGAGAAGAGAGAAAGGATGACTATAAAGAACAGAAGTCAAGAGACTTCTACTTCCCTGAATTTAATGCAGAGCAGACTGTCTCATTAGAGTGGTCTTACAGGTGAAAAGAATGGAATTGAAAGTTTTTTTATTTCCCTTTAGAATTCTGAGAGCAAGTATGAATGCCCTATAAAGTCACTAACTCAGGCTTGTTGGAAATAATCAACAAAACCAAAACTCTGCAATATATTTGAGATTAGTTGGTTTAGTGCTTTTATTCCATGTATAAAACATGGCTATGGAAAAGAATATGTCTTCTCAATGCAAAAGAGACTACGGTGATGTAGGAAGATGGACCTGCAGTTTACTGTCACTGCAGTGTGAGGAAAAAACTTAGTCTTAATTTTCAGGTCTCTGGGTTTGCCAAATAGGCAATATTCTTGATACTAAAAAAATAGACAAGTACAAACATAAAGCAAAGTGTTTCATTGATCTCTAGACAAGTAAAGAATGAATCCAGTCTAGTTATCCTTTGGTGGAGAAGTGAAACCGAAAAAAAAAAAAAAAAAGGAGCGCAATAGAGACACAAATACATCTTGCATATTTTTTATGACATTTTAGCTATATTTGGTGTGTGGGCCTGAAGAAACATGGTTATCTGTGACAAAGAGCTGTTTGGAAAACCAGCTGACACCAGCCACCATATGGACCAGTTTAGTACCCTTTAGTACCCTTAGTACTTCTGAAAGTATTTGGTGAAATTTGTTGGAAATGTATTGATGTATTTGATGTTGAGAAATTGAATGATATGAAAAAAAAATCAATATGATTTAACTGTAAGAGTGAGCATATCATCACTATCCTTGGCTGTATGCAAAATTATTAAGGGTTATTTCAGTGGCCCAAAATGGAACAAAATAGGTTCAATTTAAACATCTGGAAGCAGTTCTTTGCGGAGCATTGGAACAGGTTTCTCAGAGACGTTGTGGATTCTCCCTCTTTGGAGATCTTCAAAAGCTGCCTGGACATTGGCAGCCTGCTTCAGGTGGCCCTAATTGTGCAGGGAGTTGGACCAGATGACCTCCAGAGATCTCTGCCAACCTCAGCCATTATGAGATTCTATTAAGGTATACATAGGAAAATATAGGAAAGCATTTAAAAGCTGCTAGATATGCATAGATTTTTTACACTGTGGATCCATATTTGTCAACCAACAATCATCTATGAAAGAAAAAAATGTGAGAACATGCACAACCTTTTCAAATTCATATTAAGTGACATGTCCACTACTCTAATCTGAACACTCTTCAATATTTCAGTGATATTAGTGCTGATTTATTCACCAGCCATGAATTCAGTAATGTATCCAGCCATTACAATACTAAGACTTCTATTAAGAAGTTCTTGAGCAGGCAAAAGTATTTTGAATGAATTTAGGAACTGTTAAGGTATTTAATTTAAACCTCTCAGATGAGAAAGTGTATAAATGTAATCAGTGAGTTTAAATGAGCTTTACTGATCATTAGAAAGCTTTTTTTGCTACTTGGTGTTGATGCCATCTGTAAATATGGAAGGCAGCACTGGATATAGATATTCTTGCTCATATAATTGAATCAGTTAGGATTATTTATAGCAGTCAACACTAACTACTCTCTGTGAATAAAGAAGAAAAAGTCAAAGCTGATGTCAGAAGATAAACTGATATTTGGGCCCCATTTTCATCTTCTGAAGTTGACCAAGCCATATCAAAGCCAAGAGTTACCAGAAAACAGTCCAAGCAATTAGATTTTAAGACCAAGTTGTTGTCATCATTGTCATTGTCATCATCATCATCATCATTTCCTGTGCACAGAAACAGTTAAATCATGGAGCCATAGAATCATAGAGCATTTTGGATTGCAAGGGACCTTAAAGATCATCTGATTCCAATCCCTGCCCCCTCCCCCCCCCGCCACACACACACACACACATGGGCAGAGACACCTCCTACTAGATCAGGTTTTTCCAAGCCCCATCCAACAATGGGAAAAAAGACAAGCTAAAAATCTTGCCTAGTATAAAGATAAAATATTAAGTAAAGCTCTATCATCTAGCTTCTCTCCTAAATCTATTCTATATGTACAGGGACTCTTGGAATTACTAGTCCAGGCATTCCTTTTCAGTGAGAAAGTCTTGGTTTTAATGCTGTGATCTACCATTGACTTGTAGGAAGCTATACTATTTCAATGCATATATCACTTCTATATATTCTGGTAACAGCTTGAGCTAGAAGCTAAGAGATTATTCCTCATTCTGTGTACTCAGTCCATTCTGTTTTCTCAAAAATGTAATATTTTTTTTTTTTAATGTACAATGTAGTGATAGTAAGACTTTGCTGTCTCAGGTGAGTAATTCCACCTGTATCTACACATGACTACATCTGTATCAAGATCTAGTAAATTCCTACCAGAATTATTCAAATAAAGACAGCTTTTTTAAAAAAATAAAAAATAATAAAAATGTTTTTGTATAGGAAAATAAACAAATCTGGATGGAGAAAAAAGTGTTCAACACAGTAACTACTGATTTCTAAAAGCATAATTCACTTAAAATCATCAAGTGTTTTGGTGGTTCTGTGAAATCTCATGGCATTTCTTTAATAAAAAGTAATAATAATTAAAATTACAACAATAACAACAAAATAGCTGAGAACAGGATACTTATCAGGCTTTCCACACCTGGACACCAAGTATTGTGCTATGAAAGGGAAATTCTGAGGCAGGTCACTTTCATGGTGTCCTTAGACTGGTAGCACCTAAATCAAAGTGTCAGTGCCTGTATCTCTGTACCTGGCTGTCCCCTATTACATATTTTACATTATTCAGTAACTGGAACAAACAGATGTATTCTAAGGAGCCTAAAGTGGAAAGCAGACCAGAAATCTCTGAGCAGGGTGTTCTGGTTACTGACTAGCTAATTAAGTTGTTTTACACTCATCCTACTTCTGTCCACATAAATATTGCATCATATGCTACATATAGGTCAGCATCAGCAAGATAACTCTGATGTCTTCTGAACAAGGACATTAAAGACCGGTTTAAATTCCTCTAATGCTGCAGCAGCCCAGAAACCTTTCTTTTTCTTTTTTTTCTTCCTTCAATGAGAGCTTGGTCAGTGCAGACCTCCTGGGAAAAAATAAATAAATAAATAAATAAATAAATAAATAAATAAATAAATAAATAAAGTAATATCACAAATCCATATTAAATCCATAAATCTATGTTCTTCTTTAAAGCTTTCTCCTCAGGATTGGGTCCTGAAAAGGGAGGATGATGAAGGTATCTAACGGATATCTTTAAATTAGATGCTAAAACTTCAGAAAGGTGCAGAAGTTCAGATACACTGTTTTCATTTCATCTCTGGTAGAAAAACAGACCTCTAAATACTAAGCTACAATGATACTACTTTAACTACCAAACATTGGTATTTGAGCTCTATAAACACCTTAGTTAGGTTCATGGACTGATTCAGATTACATTAATCACAGAATGCAAAAGACACTGTGCTAAAAGTTCAATTGCAAAAAATGATGGAACATTAGGTATATAATAAAATTATGAAATTCATTCTGGAATGGCTCAATTATATCATCTTAAGTCTCCTGATACTGCTGTATAATGCATGTATTATGATTTTATTTTTAAGATTTTATCATCTTGCCTGAAACCCTAAATGAAAATCCAGCAGATTCTTTGGAACATTATTTAAACAATAAATATACCTGGGGAGATTTTGTGAACAGAAACTTACTTTTATGTAAGACTGGACTATATTAATATGCCTGAACATGCTAGATATTAGAAGAAGGGCTGATTGATCTAGGTTTTGTGGTAAATCCACATCATGTACAGAGTTTTTATTAAAACTAGAAGTCTTGGACATTGCTATTTTGGGTATTTCCTTTTTTTTTTTCCTCCTTCAACTCAAAATGTTTGCAATAAGAGTCATTTTAATGAGATTCCCTGTTAGCTTTTGAACTTCTGTATGCTTTCACATGGTTGCTGTCTTCTAATTTAAAACAGACTGAAGATTTCTGTGCTGCTGAATTTCTGTCAGTCAATATCCATAACAACAGGATTCAATGTACATATTTTTTGTGGATGTATATGGACTTGTATCTGGTAAAAGTAAAGTTGTTCCTTATCAACCCCATTGTATCAGAGACAGAAGTTGCAAGACAAAAAAGTTAAGAGAAATTTTCAGTAGGATTTTTAAAATATCCAGGGAATTCAACCCTGAAGAAATGAGCTTTTTTGCTCATTTATTGAAGAACAAAGGTTCTTTGACTTCTATTCCTATGAAGTCCATCATTCACTTTGTTTTTCTTCACCTCCCAAATTCACCTCCGCTATCCACAAATTTGTTTCAGAATCTATTTCCCAGCACACTACGTTGTCACCATTGACTAAGTCTCATCTTATTTTCTTCACTGGTGTAGTTAATCAACCTTGCACTTTTTTCACTTGGTTTACCAAGGTAATTCTGGTGTTTGAGGATTTTTTATCCTTCCTCCTCCACACAGTAGGTTTGTTTTTTTTTTTTTTTTTTTTGGTTTTGTTTGTTAGTTTGTTTTCTGGCTTTCCCAGTAAACACTTTCTTCTTTGTTCTCAAATTCATTTTCCAATAACCAGTCTTTTATATCTTTTTTCTTGGAGCAGATAAGGTCCCACTGAATATTCATCAGAGACCTACAACTATGGAACGGAAGACGGTGTTCTGAGTGTAGTGAAGGCACAGCAGGGTGAATCAACAGGTTTTTTGCTGCTTGCTGACAAAGTATATTTGTGGGTCACTTCCAGTGGGATGGTTGAAAGAGCTTTAGTGGAAACACAAATAAAGAGATAAATACTGAAAACATTTTGTGATACAAATCAGCCTGATCTCTATTTCTTGCTACAATGTGTGTAGTGTTATTGGATCACCATTGGGAAAAAAAAAAAAAAAAAAAAAAAAAAAGAGAGAGAGAGAGAACATGAAGATTATTTTTCCACAACTAGTGAAAGGAGCAAGTAAACCAGCAAGATCATTATGTCATCAGTAAGATATAAAACATGAAAGTGAGAAGATATATACAATACACTAGAATCCTGTCAGTAAATTATACTGTAAGTAGTAGGAAGCTGCAAAGCCTTGTCATTCAAAGGAGAAGCTGACACAGTCACTGACTAGAAAAAGTCACATAATGATTCCTAATGTATGCAAACAGGAAAACAGTTTCTTTATACTTTAAATTTACCATAAATGGTGGCTTTTACCACTAATTAAGAAAGGTACTGGCTACTGAGAGATTTTGAGCATGGCTTAAGGCTGATATCTTGATCTCATCCTTGATGGGGTACTGAAAAGGACTGAACTGTTAGAAATTATATGACAGGCAGAAAGAGTCTGAGGAAAGTTAACTATCCCAATAAGATAATGAATTAATACCAGTCATTTTTGTCTATCAAATTTGTATGGTACATCTTATTACAACACCATAAACATGAGCCAGTGATAATGAAATATTATTCTCCCAGCTGTTTGGATCAGCATTTCAATCTGAAGCTTTTAAATATATTGACGTTAAAATTCCTTGCAAATTACTGAGCTTTCTAAAGTTTAGATATCTACAATTTTATTATATAATTATTTATTACATATGCAAATGTCTTTTATCCTCATTGGTACTTATAATTTTCTCCAAACACTCTGGAAATTAATAGTTCTTTTGGAAAAGAATTAAAATAAATGTAATGTGTTCTCTGTCTGCAGTACTCTAACATTTTTCTCCTTTTCACTTTTTTTTTTTTTTTTTTTTCTGACACATTCAAGCACTGAAACAGTGTGTAGGAAGTAATGAGGCATAGCCCAAGTCCGGGATGAAAAGCAACAAATCAGAAGTGAATATCACTTGAAGTCAATTTCGTTTGTGCTCATTTTTCCTGGTTGTGTAAGGAAAGCTGACAGGCAGAATTGCTTGCCTCACAGATCACTGGGTGAACCTTGATAAGATGGACATATGAAAGAAAACACACAAAACAAACCTTAATGATCGGTTTACCACATTTTATAGGAGGTACACCGTAGCTCTAGGGTAGGTAGTTAAATAACATTTCATATGGTGTTCTTATTTAAGCAGATTTCAAAGGATGTGACTTAGAAAAACAATATAATTTTATGCTAGGTTCCAGATCCAAATCGACCCTTTTCTGATACATGCTTGAGTAAAACTTTATTAGATACCTTTTGGAAATTTTCATAATCTCCTTAATTTCTTAGTACAGAAATACCAGGAGGCCTCAATTTTTATGCAGTCTCAGTATCACTGACAATAGATGAATGAATCTGGAAAGCAAATTGTTTTCTTGTCCATTGTGGCGATCCTCTGAGAACAGAACTGTGACTGAGAAGAAAGGTATGACAACTTGTACACCACCTATTTTATCTTGAACAAAAATCAGGAAAGTTGTCAAATAGCTCCCTTCATCTGCGGTAGAAACATGTAGGAAACTTACCATTCAAAAGGTAACTTCTATTCTGTTCATACTCAAGTTAATTATGGATGTTCCCAGAATTTTGTAGGGGTAAGCATTTAAATTCCAGAGCTACTGAGTAGTGAAATACTCCATGAAACAAGTATCAAGAGCTGTGTGAAACACTTAAACATCTGTGTGTTGATCTTGCATAGTACAAATCATGTTCTAGTCTTTGGAATGTTAATTTGGTACTAAAAAAACTGAGTGTTATAACTGTTAAAAGTAATTATGAATTACAATCTCAAAGTAAAAGCTTAAGTCACACAGATCTGTTGCTCATGCTTAGCTTTAATCCCCCATTGTCAATAAGATTACTCAAATGTTTAATATGAAACACGAACAGGGCCATAAATCAATTAATCAATTTGTTTATTAAAAAAAAAAAAAAAAAGACTAAAAGACTGTCAATACTGTAGTTTCTGTAGTTTGCAAGTCTTACATAAGAATCTTTTTTTTTTTTTTTTTTTTTTTTCATATTCAGGGATGCAAGCCTTGGACAGTTTATCCAAAATCACAAAATGCATAGTCATTTCCGTTGGTATGTCTTAGCTTCTTTAGCACAGTATGATACTTGCATAATCATTAGGCATTTTTAAATTCCAAACATGCCATGGACCTGTCCAAAAGAACTGAAAAAATGTTTTAACAAATGAAGTGATTTGTACTGTGGTGTTACTTTAAGCTGCAACCTCAGATTCCTTAGTTTCCTGTGAAGGTATTCTCATTACAGTTGAATGAAACATTTCATGACCAGCACTTGGAATAACATTGTGTTGACAGCATGGATCTCTGGGACAGGCTTTCTCTAGCCATACCTTGGGTCCTATTTGGGTTTTCACATAGGTACTTTTACCTTCCAGGAGGAAGAATTAGTATAAAACATCAATTTAAAATGCAATCTGAGTTATAGATATGTTTCTATACTGTCTATTTTAGTAATATAAGAAAAAAAACAAGAAGCAGTATGAAAACTAGTTTTTGAAGTGACTTTCATTCATGCTGTGAACAATAGAATCAACAGTGTTACAAGTCACTTCTTTGTATAAGAGCAGAATCAAGTATTAGACTTTAACCCTCCCCAAATAATAATAATAATTATATATATATATATACATAAGAGGACCTCTCAGATTAGGATCTTATTTTGTTTTCATATCATTTATATGAAATGAAGAGTCCATGCTAAAGATCATATCATATAATTACTCATTCAAATGAGCTTTTAACAGTTCATGTACTGTCAAGCTATGAGTGGAATTTATTCCATTCTGATGAAACTCAGCATTTTGCTTACTTCAGTTTAACATGTACAGTCATTCAGTTCATACATGTTTTTCTGGTTGCTCAATGGAAGAGAAAAATGCAGAATTTCCCATTATTCTCTCAAGCTAGCAAGGCAAATGTTGTAGGGTACTCATTTAGTATGTGGTTGTTTGTTTTTTTAATGTCAGACTTATCTATAACACTACTTTTCATATTAACCATATCCAATTCCTTTTTATACAAAGGCCGTTAAGTTTCCTGAATTGCTTGTGAGCCCTATATACATTTAAATAAGGAAGATTAAAAATGTGCTCTTACTTTGCACTTTCCTCTGAAAGTACATTCTAAACAAACTTGTAAACCTCAGAGAGTAAACCTTTCAAAACTGCTCAGCAATAGCTCTTCTATTAGTGTTACTGACAGATATATAAAGTGGAAACCACAGAAATCCTTTCTGTTGCTATATCAAGTATGTCAGATATTGTCCTGCTAGTTAATCTCTAAAAGTAAGAGGAAAGCTTAATAAAACTATAGTTGGAATCCTTTGACATGAATCCTGCTTTTACCTGTGGATTATAATGTAATCCCATTATGGATTTTTAATCCATAGATATCCTTTATCTAACATGAAAAGTGATATGTTAAAAGCCTTCTTATTTCTGAATGGTAGAACACATGATTTCATTTTATTGTCAGAGAACACAATTTACATATAAATATGCTGAAATATAACAGTTCTTAAATCCAGGTGTTTTATTAAATTATGGAAAACCTTTAGATTTTCATTATCGAACAAATTTGGCCACATAATCTTGAAGGTTCTCTCTTTGTTTTTGACAGCATATCCCTTGTCTTTTGGTAAGTAAGGGTTGAGTCAAAGGTTTCCCAGCAGCTCCTGGAAACATTATAGAGAACAGAATGATTACATGAATCAAAATGTCAGGTACATGTTTCTATTCACAGTTACATTTGGTATTTATTTTATATATTTCTCCAGTCTTTTACCATTTGTACTGCATGACATGTGAATGGAATAAAAATGTATACTTTCAAACTAAAGTTTTTTAGATCAGTAAATAAGAAGGAGTTAAGGAAGCTGTCTGTACAAACAAAAATCAACTTTTGATAATTGCAATGGCCAGTGTTTTCTGCTGCCTGACATAATATCAATTATCTGACATTATCAACATAAAGTTGGAAGATCAAACTTTTCTCTCCACTCTGTCTAACACAAGGCTTTTCAGTCACTACTTTATTCTGAAGCTACTAATAGAACACATTTTTTCTGCCTTTCAGATAGAAACAAAATACGTTTAAGAACAAAAATGAAGCTTCTGTGGTCAAATTTCTCTTGCCAGCAAAATGTTCAAAGAAAACTTATGAGAAACAAAGCTGTTTTTTGCCCCCCCCCCCCCTTTTTTCTTTCAAAGTAACTGATGCTCTTCAAAACATAACATGATATGGATTTAAAAAATATGTATATCAAGATTATATATATATTTACAGAAATGATGGAAGTATTTTCATCATTTTCAAATGATGAAAATATTAAAAAATATGACCTTTTCTCATAAAGACTTCTCATGGTAAGGCCATTATATGGCCAGAATATGTTGTGTTGTTATTTTATCCTAAGTTTAATATGTTTGTGATATGAGGATTCAGAAAATGATGTATATTTCAAATGCTCTAAAGGAAAAAAAAAAAAAAAAAAAAAAAAAAAGATTTGATGTGTGTTAAAAACTAATTAAATGAAAGATATCTTATGCTTAAAGCCCAAAATAGGGCTACATAAGAGAATACACCATGACCAAAGGCAGTTTATTCTCAACTAGTCAGACAAATCCTAATTCTTTCCACATAATCCACTGTAACTATAGCTCTGCCCTCAAATATCTAATTTCTCAAGGATACCTAGTGTCTGCTAAAAAGCTGAGTTTCTGAATATGTAGACTCTGTTCTACCTAAATTATTGTCTCTGTATTTTGGCTCCTGAATTGGCTGCAAACACCTAATTACACTTCTGAAGTACTCCATCCAGATTCAAACTGAAGCTAGAAAATTACCTTTTCTTTTTTTTTTTTTCTTTTTTTTTCTTTTTTTTTTTTTTTTAATTATAAGGCATGAAATGGAAGTCCTGTGCAGAGAAGATATACATCATAGTACTGATTCAATGATGATTGACTTATTACATAAACTTAATTTGTTTTATATTGCATGTCAGCCTGCAGCAAGAACACTAAAGTTAGTGTAGAAATATCACAGTTTAGTCAAACAAAACAATTATCCTTTGCTTTTTCAAGCTGTTAAAGTTATAATAATAAGCTCTGGGGGTTTGATAACAAGCTTTGTTAAAGGATTTAGTTTTGTTACTCTTGTTGTTTGTTCTTGTGTTATTTAGCTATGGCTTTGCTTCTTTTTGACTACATCCTGGACACTCAAACATAAATATATACCCTCCCTCTGCTCAGAAAGTTGAGGCACCAAAAAATAAGGCAGAAAAGGAAGCAAAAAGGAAGAGATGTAAGGACACCTTGTTATTCCCTGCCTTCTTCTTAGGAAGGAATGGAAGGAAATGAAATAAATGGAAAAATTGGAAGATCTCAGCCATTTTGCCCCATGTCTTATCTTGAATAGCTACAAGAATCTGCATGACCACAATTGCTCACCCTTACAGGATATGGGATTAATGAATGTAATGTTCTAGCCACTATTCTTCTGCTTTTCCATCCCAGGAGGGAAATAGTCAGAGTTGGCATTTCAGGTAGCATATCACACATTCTGCTCTCTGAGTGAAACAAATAGAGAGAGAAGGGAAAAAAAAAAAAAAAAAAAAAAAAATGATAACAGAAAACACAACAGACTAGAAACATTCCAGGCTTATGCTTGACCTTGTATTGTGGAAGCACTCAGACACTCTATGCAGTTCTCCCTACTAACAGTTTGCTGGCTGGGGCAGACATAAAACTAATGAAAGCACTGTCCTTGTTTCTGCTGTCACAAGTAGCAGAGAGAAGATGGGTCAGCAGCTGATATCTATGCAGAATTCCTGCAGGTTCAGTTCCTGGGCTAGGTTGAAGACATTAATGACAGCCCTTTCAGCTGCTGCTCTCCATACTGGGACAGTGTGAAGCTGCTCCAAGGTTTCACCTTTTACAGGCCCACAAAGCTCCCAAGATGAGACCTCTCCAGTACCTATAAATACAGATATAATATAACAGCAATTATATATAATAATAGAAATATCATTATATAGATTTCAATGCAATATATATTAATAAATAATCATTCAATATGCTATTGATATATAATATATTAATATATTTAACATGCTTAATACATTTAATAGTTACTTCACTCATATATAACATAGGTATTGTATGCATTAATAATATAATTTATTATATAGTTATAAAATCAGATTTTATTTGAACATATGGCAGCTTTTCCAAGCTGCAGGGGTCTCATCCTGGGAGCTGTGTGGGCTGATACTTGTGATAGCAGAAACAAGGACAATACTTTCATTAGTTTATGTCTGCCCTTACCAGCAAACTGTTACTTCAGGGATCATAACCAATAAAAATTGAGTTGTATGGTTTGGTACATGAGCTGGAATAAAACAGTAATGCACAACATGTGTCTTGCAAAATAAATTCTCTTCCCCTTTCCAAAAAAAAAAAAAAAGAAAGGAAGGAAGGAAGGAAGGAAGGAAGGAAGGAAGGAAGGAAGGAAGGAAGGAAGGAAGGAAGGAAGGAAGGAAAAGAAGGAAGGAAGGAAGGAAGAAAGAGAAAAATATTTTATCTTTTTTATATCTATCTTTTTTATTTTTTTATCTTTTTTTTTCAATAACTTCTCATAGTAACTGTAACCTTTCAGACTCTATTTTTCTTCTGGTGCTATGACAAGAATTTTATTTAGGATAAAATAAATTACAGATGAGAATATGTTTTGGAATCATGATTACCATGGCCTAACTGGTTGCTTCATGTAAAAAGGAGACAAATTCTTAGATGGAGTCTATAGAGGATTACTCCTGCTTATATCTGCAAACACTAGAAAATGTACATCTAATACCAGGTAATTGCCTTTGAGTGGATGACTGAACTAATCCCAATGTATTCTGAGTTTCCAATTAAAAAAAAAAAAAAAAAAAAAAAAAAAAAAAAAAGGCTTACCATGTCCTCAATATTTTATTTCTTAAAATATGACTCATTGGAGGTTCTATAAAATATGACCTACTAAAGATTCTGAAACTGTTGAGTTGCTATACTCTAGAGGAGAGAAGAATGAAAGGGCATTTGTTAACAACCTTCAGATATGTAAAAAGTTGCTACAAACATGAAAGTAGTAAACTAATTTATTGTGTATGGGAAGATAGTGCAAAGAGTAATTAAATAACTTCAGAGGTGTACATTTGTCTTTGATATTAGAAACAACCATTTAACGATATTCGAATACTGAAATATATCACATAAGGAAACAGCAGTATCTCACTCATTTTTGAGAACAGGTCTTTTATATGTCAGGAATTGTTTGATTATATTTAACAGTTGATCAGCAATCAACAGGACAGTTGTTAATGTCTTGAGACAAAAAGATCAACTAAATGTTTTTTAGAGACATCTTCCAAAGTCATTTTCTGTGATACAAGATTAATTACAAATTTAATGCTACCTGTAGAAGTTTAAAGATTCCTTAGCTTTCTGCATTTTTCACATATAATTTCATTAAGAAACAAGTGACTTTTTTGGATCAACAATGAGAATGATAGTGGGATCAAGAGCTATATTTCTATCTTATACTGAGAAAATCTGATCATTTAGTGATTCTCCTAGTACTGTGCAATGGGAGATCCAGACTATATTTAGCAGATTTATATGTTTATATTTTTAGCATTTACATGTCCTGAAGTCTTGATACATCTATGTCTATGTCAGAGGGAGGTAGTCAGTGACTGGACACGTGACTGGAGCTTTCCATGACTCTGCCCCACAGACACTGCTGTAGAATCAAGGAGATTACACTTGATCAACTCTTGTTCTAAAATTTACCAGGGTACAAACAGAGAACATATTTGAACCTGGAAGAGCTTCATATCCTGCAGTTTTTCCTGCTTTATAGAAAACAGGGCTCATTAAGCAGACCAGAGATGTTCAATTTTTTTAAAAAAATGGGATCCAGCTTACTTTTATCTTAAAAATGGAGAGGTCATTGTACATATAAATGGTAAAAGTGAATAAAATACACTGCAAAAATATCAAATTCAGTAAGAAGTCTGCTGCATCCCTTTGCTTCTTTAAGGTACTCTCTCTACAGTGTTTTCCCAGCTGCTGTTAGACAGTTTTCCAGGGAGGATACATTTTATGGTATTATTATTATTATTTTTAATATGCATATAAAATGCATGTAACAATGTTTTATATTTATATTAACAATTAATTGACAATAAATCATTATTTATCTAACCATTTATATTTTGGATAGGAATTATAGAATTCTGAATTTCCAGAGAAAACTGGATCAAAAGTTTTTGTGTTTTGATGAAGTGCAATGAGTGTATTATTTTAATGTTTAGTCCTTTTGATATTAAGCTACTTCTTCTACAAGACCTTGATTTTCATGAAAATTGAGCAAGAAGTCAAAAACACCATTAGCCCAATTCGCTTTGTTTTGCATATTGAATATAATTTGCTTATCAATAATTTTAAAACCTAAACTGATCAAGTACTGTTAAACTCTGAAATGTATGTCCCATTACATAGCTATTTCATTATAGTATCTAGGCAATATAAGACATTTTCTTTTCTCAACCTATGCTGGACTTTGGATGCTCTAGATGATTTTGCAGCAGAAATTTGAACCAGGTATTTTCTTTGGTTAGTGTACTTATTTACAGATCTCATTCTTACACAATAGCAGATATAGTTCCATGAGCAACCTTGACACTGATAACTCTCTTTCAAAACACCAGAAAGGGAAGGACTGTTATTCTGTTTCACAAAGCAGCTGCTGGCTTGTTCATCTTTCCTCATTCTTTCAGAAATCTGAATCTCTCAAAAAACAGCATTGAATTCTATTCCCCAGTTCTTGAAACAATGTCATCTTCTTTCCCTCAGTTTTTGAACTTTATCGTTGGAGTATTTGTCTACTTCAAAACTCCTTGAGTAACAGTCTGAAGATTTGCCTGGATGTCTACTCTATTTTGAGCAGCATATTTGCTGTTCAGAGGAACATCTCAACTTTGCCTGGAAGATAGTAGAAATTTTCACAGACACATTAAAAGTATATTAATGGAGTATCCAATTACACAATTTATGGCATCTGACATATATTTAACATACAACAAAGTGGTGTTGAATGCCTCTGTACTGAAAACATTGAATTAAGGATATATACAAGAACATAATTTTATTGATGTATAGAGAGGTAAGGGTTATAACTACGGCCATATCTGCATTTATGTGACTGCAATGTGAGGGGCTAAAGTCTCTTAACAACATTTATATTTTTAGCTTAGAAGTATAGAAACAGGTATCTAGAAAAAGCAATGTAAAAAGTAATAGAGTAGAAGAGTGATAGAGCTAAGAATAAATTATTTTATTGTGTCTAAATCCTCTATTTAATAGTTCATCCACTAAACTGGTTAACTTTGTACCTAAAAACACTTCACCTTATGCCTGAAAACTTTCACTTTCTCAAGAAAAGGGATACATTTTCTCAATAAATTTAAACAAGCTTACCTGAACACAAGGCATATCCCTTCCGAGGTCTAGAAATGCTAGCACAGAAATTAGTGAAATCAGGACAGACAAAAACACCTGTGAAAGAGCAGACTCTTTTGTTCCAGATACAGCTTAGATTAACATGAATGTTATGGTGTATTTTCACTGTATCATCCATGTCTGCCTTTCACATTGCAAAGCACCTAAATCTTTGGAAGAAGTAGGCATTGAGATGGTAGCCTAGTCTCTGTGCCAGCTAAAAATTTATCTGGGAAACATCAATCTGCCTTCTTTAATTTATATTTTCAAAGTCATTTAGTTTAGTACTTAATTCTACTACCTGACTGCCAGAAATAACCACAGAAATAGCAATTGTTTCTATTGCTATTGAAAGATGAAGGAACCATTAACAAAGCAGCCAGATAGTTTTTTTTTGTTGTTTGTTTTTTTTTTCCTGTCATGTACACACATATTTACTGATTTTTTCTTCCTTTATTTCATGCCACTTTAGATGCATTTCATAGTGTGCTACCTCTTGAGCCATTTTATGCTCTCTGGGGATGTGTTTTGATTAGTATGTGAGGCTGGTTCACTATGATCCTATATTATGCTAATCTATCAGCAGATTTGTCAGACTAATGATGTTATAACTCAGTGTTATAACACCGGCTGACACCAATGTTTTTGGCTGACTTGGTCTTTCCTTATATAATAATATTAAATTATTGCAGATAGTAACTGCACAATCTAGCTATATGAACAGAGTAGTAACAGAAACACCGCGCAAGCTTCTGTGTCTTCTGATAAATGTCATTGAACATTTATTTCTCTCTGCTTGTATACAGTGATTATTGCTGAAATACAAGTTTCAGTTTTTAGAAAACATTAGTTTTACTGACAAAATGTGCTTCAAGGCTGAAGAAGAAAAATTGAGGAAATATTTAGTAGAGAAGCCATCTTTGGCTTTTTTTTTTTTTTTTTTTTTTTACACTATCAGTGAAAGGATAACTTATGGGCTTCAAAAGGAAATCCTATGAGTTTTCTCAAATATAAGATTGTTCCTTTATTTCCCATTTTCTGCTTCCAGGGAAAGGAAAAAAATAAAGGGGG
>NC_048894.1:129903285-129909332 GCF_011077185.1 Oxyura jamaicensis | reverse complement strand
GGGCATGCCCTTACCTCTTCCTCATATGTTATTCTTTTATATGCATATTTTGAAACCAAAAATCTGTAATAGGTTAAAGAAGAAGAAATAACGATCTATGTCCTTTGTTTGTTTTTGTTTGGTTGGTTGTTTGGTTTGGTTTGGTTTCCTTCTCTCTTCTTCACATATTTCTCTAAAATATGAAATACAAATGAAGGTTTATTTGAGTTTAGGAGACTTGACTGCATATGAACATTCTTAAATCTATTTTCCAAAGACTATCTCATATCAAACATCAATCTAAATTGTTATTTTTAAAAAAGGTAGATAAAGCAATCTTCAGATGTTAATATCCTTTCTGAAAATATATATGCGGATATATTACAGGAAAAGTTTGAATTCTTAGTTTTTATATTCCAGCTGGAATGTAGAACTACTAGAAACATTTTCCTGTTAGCTTTGACCTCAAGCTATTTCTGGTCATAGAGACTTAGATGAACTTGAACAACCTCTATTTGGAAGCAAAATGATCAATATTTAGCCAATTTTTTAAAGGTTCAAACATCAATAAACTCATACTACAGGTTTCTAGTTTTATGTGACTTGTCAGGGCAAAGACTGATAGTACACAGTACTTCTCTGTTGGCTAAATATTAGCATTGAAATGTTCAATATATATCTATATTAGCAACTATTGTGGTGCAACATAAGCAGTCTCATAGAGTCAAAGACTTGGTACTGAAGGCCTGGCATAAATACCATGTTTCATTACCTCACATTCTGGGGTGATAGGGGTTATGCTGGAGCATCTCTAGACTGTTGCTAAGGACAACCTTCCAAGACAGACTTCCAATAATAGCTAGAGCTCACTTTGATGGAGCTGCTTCAGTAAATTTTCTTCCAAGACAAAACTCAAGAGCATTATGTGGCACAAATGTTGCAGGGTAAGTAGTAAGAATAGGAAGCATTTTTTTTCAAAGGTTTTTGCTGATCCAAATTAAGTTACTAGTGTAGATGCATTCTCCACACAGCTGGTAATGTTTTATTTTTCTACTGTAGCTTCATTTGAAATTCTAACAGGATAAAAAGGTATTGCAAATACTTTCTTTTTAGTCGATCTTGATTTCAATGTTTATTTCATTTCTTTTTCTATTAAGAATTTGTAAGCTTCAGTCCTAAATAAACAGAATAAAGAATATAAGTGCAAACAGATTACTTTCAAAAATAACCATGTTTGTGCACATAGTAGATTTCAGCAGGATTTTCATAAGGTTACTTAGGAGGTGATTTCATCATGAATATTTGACTAACTTGTAGTTTTAAAAGCGGAAACATCTGAGAGCCATAATACCACATTGTGCCTATTAACAGTAACCTACAAATGTCATAAATACACTGTAACTCTCTATTTGTCTGAAATCTGCTTACTAAAAGATTTGCCACAGTCATAAACAGCAGCAAAGAAGTCCATAAATATGAATTTCCATGATGAATAGTGAATATTTGGAATGAGTTGTTGTCCTTTACCAGGTCAGCAATCTGCATTTTTAACATTCACATGATCTGCCCCACTAAATATTCTTAAACACCATAATAAAGGTGTATTTTAAAATCTTATCACTATTCTAGTTCTCTTTTATAGAATATCCTATTACTTTTTAATTTCACTTTAAATTTTAAGAAAATGAAATGTAGAGCATTTATACTTAATTGCCAAATCATAACTTTGGGCTTGTGATTATGTTTGTTTGCTAACATTTAGTGGAGAAATGAATAACTATGGCCAAGATAACTCTGAAATTTTCATATTAGTACTGGATAATTATGTGGAAACAAAATGTCAAGGAATGTTAACTGTTTCAACTCTGTGTTGAAAAAGTATTATCACACTTTTTTTTCCCCCTCAAAATTTTACATTTTATTTCTGGTGATCTTTACAAGCACTAAATATAGAATATAAAAAAATATATGAACTGAGGGAGTGATTGTTTGTAAAGATTATTGTCTTAGAATTTTAACTTCAGGCTCAAGGTTTTAAGGTCAATTTGTTGTATTGCAATGGTTCCTTAGATTTTTCTGGACTAGGTGGTCTCACATTCTTGATTCATTTTGCATAGCCAAATAAAAGAAAATAAAATAGCTCTGGCTTGCCAAATTAATAATAATAATAATAATTTGAATGGAAAAAAAACATTTCCATTGTTTGGAAATTGTACTGTATATTTATGCAACAGTTGCAAATAAATATCTTGTAGTAGCAAATACACTGAGTGAACCTGTAGCACCTTTAACAGTTTCTCAAAATTAAATTGAGCTTCTCTGCATCACATTATTGTTTTATTAGGTGTCACTAATGCTAGGCTAGATTTTCCCTTGTGATTTTCAAAAAAAGAAAAAGAAAAAAAAAAGAAAAAAAAGCATTTGCAAATTCCCTTCTCTCAATATGAAGAATTTTTCATAGTTACCAAGACATAAATTTATGTAGGATAAAAGCCATTTAAAAGAGACCACTGGGCAAATTTGCATCCTACATATCATACAAGGATAGGATAGCTGATTGGCTGAGGACTGAGGAGACCACTGTCTGGTTTTTCCTTGACTAGGGAACTGCCATTATGATCCTTAAAACTGAATATCTACCAAAAGATGAGTCGGGTGAAGAACATTTCTAGAGAAAAGTCAAAAAGCATGAAATATGTGAAATATGTGAGTTCCTTCCTTTTTTCAGCCCTTTATATTGTCAGAAAGAAAATATATATATATATCTAGAATTCTAATTTTCTTCTTTTTTCCCTCTTACCCCTCTTACCTTTTTTTTTATTATTTTTTTTTTCTGTTTCTCTGCAATGATATCATATTTGTCTGTCATAAAAAATGAAAAGTAAGATCTATTTCTTTTTAGGCTATTACTTATAGATGTAGTTGGAGAAAATAAAAACAAAAAACATTAGTTACACAGATTAATGCTGGTAAATAACTGGCAAATTCCAACTCCATTGGAATTAAGAGAGACCAAAGCAGAGCAGCAGAGCAGAAGAAAGCCAATGTTTACACTCTGATTTATAAAGATCAATTTTCACATATTCTAAAATGCATAGAACTATGATTTATTTCTTTATACAGTGATACAGTAGGTAGTTAACATATCAGCAAGAATTATAACCTTTAGCAACATCAGCACTTTGTTGATGAAATGAAGCATCCTTCTGCCTTGCTAATTCCAGCTATATAATAAATTTCAGTTTAACTAATCTTCTATGATAGTGTTATTTATGCTGCTTACCTAATGCACTCTCTCTTTGGTTCCCCATCAGATGGTTAGAGCCATGTAGCCATGACTCAAAGTCAGTTTTCGTCTCTGCTTTCACAGCGAGATGATAAGAGTTACTGCATGTCAGCTCACACAAGCTTGGACTCACTTCATCAGGCCAATTTGGAATTCAATAAGTCAGGAAACTTTAAGGTAGTGGATCTAGCTGTTGGTATAACTGTGTTTTCCCTTCTGCTTTTCAGTCTTAAACATGACTTTTCCTTCATTCTAAGTCTTACAGACTCACAACAGTGATCTCGAAAATTCAAAGGGTCTTGTCTGATCATGTCTAAATCTCTAGTGAATCATCCCCTGCAGTTCAGGAAATGAACGATTAAAAAAGGAAAGTTTATGTCAAAAAAAGTAATATGGAAAGAATAACTATGACACCATACAGTTACTATATAGCTTTTCTATCCCTAAAAGGCCTTATATTTATATTAGTAACATTTCTTATTCTGTTCTATTGAACCAAAAGAGTCTCAGTTGTGTTTGGAAAGAAATGGAACTTGATGCAGCAATGGATTTTCATTAAATTGAACTTATAGTAGTTTATGGTGAGTGCCAACAAGGCATAAAGGGAGAATTAACGGAGGCCTTACTGTCATCACATTTCTTGAGCCAAATATTCACTGGAGTTCACTCAGGAGAAAACAAATAATATATTGGAATGATTTCATCATAGTTTGTCAAGCAGAAATAAACACAGACAATGAATCTCAGGAAACCTTAGAGAAAATATAGACAGGAGTAAACTCTACAGTAATGTAACTTTCAGAAACAAAATATTGCAACAGAAGAAATATATTTTAGAAAGCAAGACCTATCATAGTTCCTCTGCTCCTTAGTAAAGATAAATATTTCTATCCACTACAATTTAGGACATTCATTAAAGGTCTAAATGTTGGTGACTGCTTCTTATCCAAGTGTTAGAACTGCTGAAAGTTATGACAGAGACTTTCTCATTTAGATTTATGCCTCTTGAGTGACTCTCCTCCTTTAATAAACCTCTATTTTGCTCATCTTGTTGCTGATCAGACAGCCTCACTTGTCATTATGGACAGAACAAACTACAACGGGAACTTGAATGAGCTACAAGCTAAAAATATAAAAAAAACAGAAAGTATAAGTAGGCATAGAAATTATAATAACAGAAATACAGATTCTAAATAATAACAATAATAACAATAATAATAGTTTTCTGTGAAAATCTCAATTAAAATTCTGTTAATTCCATTAGGTTGGAAGATGGAAACCTCATAAAAGTTTATAGCACACATTTTTAAAAAATCACTAAAAAAAATGAAACTTGCATTAATTTAACTGCCATATTTACTTACAATGTTAAAACTAATTAAAAATAAATAAATAAATAAATGGCCTAAGTAGTAAAAGATTAACATTTAAATGTTGTTAAAACTTTCATTCAGTTTAATGTCACAGCATAAAGTCAAGAAATTAAATTAAACAAAAATAATCAGTGAAAGTTTCATCTGACAATTTGTAAGTTAAATTTTGCTAAGCTTTGTCAAAATGCATTCCACAATCATCAAAATGATATTGTGCATTTCTTTCTAGTGGAATTGTGTAATATTAAACTATATTTGTTGGCACTAATAAGTTCAGCTTAGGCTATACATTTCCCTATTCTTTTTTATAATCTGTTGATTTTATGAAATAAACTTTATTTTCTCTATAAAGTTTACATCACCTTTACAGGTAAGATTTTAAAGGTAGAACAGGATTTGCTTTCAAGTGTTTGCTTAAGGACCAGTGGACTTGTGGTTAAAATTCTTCAGTACATTTCAGGTCTCTTTTCCTCTCATCTAGATTTATTATTCAAATAATACCATCACAGAGAGCCAAATAATCTCCATTTGTACTGTACAACCACCATGCAGTAGTCACAGAGAAAACAGAAAAGACAGAGGCATTGTAAACATAAACAAAATGAGCAGTAACTGTATTAATTTAATGTGTTTTAAAATTATTACTGTTATATTTTGAGGACTGGTAGAGTTTATTTAGGCGAGAGTAAATGGTATAAGAGAGGATACTTGAAGAAAGGGCAAAATGGTTGGAGCAGAGGAGGAAAAGTAGTAGTGAAGCTAAAATTATTTTAAAAGAACTTGAAGAAACAGAATTGGGTAAAATCAAACAATCATGACAGAGAAGGTTTATTACAAATTTTTACAATATGAAGTAATTGTGTGCTGAGATAACCAGTCTGACAGGGCATGAACAGAAACATCAAGCTAAGAACTTTTAATCCATTTCCCATATGGATTCCATCAAGATCCTGGCAGCATGTAGAGAGGTACATCAACCCCTAGAAAGCAGTATTAATGCAAATGGTCCTTGCACTGTTACCACAGACGTTTCTGAGCTGGCACAGGGAATCTCATCTGTTGTCTACCTTAAATACAAACAGGGCATATCCTATCTAAAGTTAGAGCTGTTATTCAAGCAAACAAACAATAGATGATATCCATGGGACAGTCAAATTTATTCTCCAGGAGGGAAAAAACTGAGGCTGTATCCTTCTATAAAATGGAAACTTCTCTATTCTAAAGCAGAGCACAAATTTGTACTAGAAGTTAAGCAAGGAAGAGAGTTATTGAGTCTCTTTACCATCTTAGGAAACTTGATGAAAAACGTCTGATTATCCAAAAGTCTCCTCCCCTACTCCCTGTTCTATCACTTCATTTTGGAAAAAAAAAAAAAAAAAAAAAAAAAAAAAAAAAAAAAAAAAAAAAAA
>NC_048894.1:129881248-129903185 GCF_011077185.1 Oxyura jamaicensis | reverse complement strand
AAAAAAAAAAAAAAAAAAAAAAAAAAAAAAAAAAAAAGATAACAAGAAGGAAATTTTACCTTGAAAGAGAAGCTTTGCTTGGAGCTATCCAGCTCTCCTCTTGTACCTCAATAATACCCTAAGCATTTCTACCAGAGACAATCCAGTCAAAAGAGTTGTTTAATGTCTAATCTTTAATGAACATAAAAAAAATAATAATAAAAAAAATCTTTTTTTTTTTTTTTTTTTTATTTTGCCTAATAGTGTGGTAACTTGTAAGACTAAAATCTTTCCAGAATTCTGTAACATTTCTCACTCCTAACCACAACATTTGTCATTTTCAATTGTATGCCCTGGCTTCTGCCCACATGAAGATGCTTCGTGATCTTCAGCAACATAATGTAAATGGACTTTCTTTCTCAGATGGAGAAGGCTTGAGAATTCTGATCACTGTAAACTACATCACAGGTTTGAGGTTGCTTCTCTTAACTCCAGGAGTCCTCATTGTACTGAGCTGAGAACAAAGACAGATTGGTCCTCCTTCAGAAAGCAATATCAAAAATCAGATTATTTTATACTTTCAGAACATAAATATGCTTTTGCCAATACTTTATGTTGATTAATCTTTTTTTTTTTTTTTTGACTGGCTAAAAAACAAAACCAAAAATGTTTTTATTTTGTCACTGTTCCTCTTCTATGCTGAGCCTTCACTCAGCAAAAGTCAGGTATGACTTAAAAAAAAAAAAATGCACAAAGAAAATCCACAAAAAATCCCAACAAATTTTGCATGAGACAATCGTAATCAAGAACTATTTAATTTGGATTACAAGCTCATCAAATCTTAGTATATGCATATACCTCTCCTGTTCTATTGCGTAATGGGACTTGTAGGCAGTATTGGCTAGAACAATAAACCATTTTTGCATAAGAGCTGAAAGAAAAGACACAAAATCACAGTGTAATAAATAGAAGAAAAAAATATGGTCTCTGTTCACAGTACCAAACTGGATATTCCTAAAATCCAACTCTCAGTTTGTGAGTTGAAGAATACCCAAAAAGGATACATTAACATCCCAGTCAGTCTGGTAATAACTTTGGAGAGAACCAGAAAATAGTCAAAGAGCATTTCAAAATATATTTAATGGCAGTTGGTGCAGAAAAGTGAAAGTGAGGGCACCATTCTTTCCACATGTTGCAGGAAAAACAGCATAAACATTTTCAATAATTATTTTTCAGGAGAAAATGTAAATTAAATATCTTGTACTTCACAACAAATGACCTTTGAATATATCAGTTTCTTTGTTTTCATGAACTGATTGGGCAAACAACAGATCAGATCCGAGTAGAATAGAAGAATGTGGTGATTCCCCCCTGCTGGGCAGCTATTTTCCACCAGGACTACTTTCTCAATCCCTCTCTGAAAAGGAAGAGGGGGAGAAAATACATTGAAAAAGGTCTTAAGGGCTAAGATAAGGATAGGGAGATCACTCACCAATTACTGTCACAGGCAAAACAAACTCAGCATAAGGAGGTTTATATAATTTATTGCTAACAGACTAGGGCAGTGAGAAACTAAAAGCAAACTAAAAATACCTTTCTTGCCCCTTTGCCTACACCTTGCAGGAAGTCCAAGGAAGTATTCTGACACAGAAGAGGAAATGGCCGTGGGGAAGATCCAAATACCAAGGGAGAGGGAACCACTGCATATTAGTGCTGGTAGTAGAAAGCTATCCAGCTCTCCATGCACATTCCTTGTCATTTAGCACTGTGGGGTTTCACACTTGTTTCACTCAATACAAAATTTAAACAGAAAATTTAAAAATACTTTACAGAAAATGAGCTCATTTTCTTATTGGCTATGTAGCAACAAAGTGTTTTTATGTATCTTTAATGTTTTAAGAAACTTTTACTCACAATTGGTTTCTGTTACTCACTCGGTAGATAACAGTTTTTCTAATGAGAACCTGTAAGCACTTTTTTACTTAGTTATACTTAGTTTTACTTAGTTTGAGGACTGAGTCAACCAGGTTACTCATCATAGAATCACAAAAGGTTTCCTTCTCCTGGGATTTAGATTTCAGTTTATTTAGCTGCTATAGGAATCAAGTAAAGAACAATACAGTCTTCAATAAGCACTGCTGCTTCTAAATTGGGCATGTCCCTTTCATGTACTGTCTTAGGCTATATTCACACTGGATACTTTTGGACATAATTCTTTAGACAAGTTCTGTGATTCTCTCTTTCTGTCCTTTGTTTCTAGGAAGTGTCAATGAAAAAACTGAGAGACTATATATGTTTGAAGGTTAATACGCACAGGTTACTATTAATCTAACAGGGGCCTCCTTTTGGGATGATTTATCCACAAAATATATTGCACAGAATATTAAACATATATATTATGTGGCCTATATAACCCAGCATAGTTTTCAATATCTCTTTTTTATTATTATTAATTAAAAAGCAAATAAGACTACAAAGAAATTGGGTGTTCATGGAAACAAAGAAAAGAGAAATCCATTGAATGTTGAAAACATTCAAATTTGGCAGTCAGCTCGGAAATGACTATTTCAGTCATCAGTTCAAAAGGGATACAAAGGAGGGATAAAATAAGAATACAGTCATCTCTAGAATTTTTCAACTGTTTGTTTCTAGTCAAAGACAACTATAACAAGAACCTACTTAGGTGCTGCACTTCACACTTTTCACCTTAAATAAAGGGAAACTTAATTTTTGCTATTACACAGTCAGACACAAATAATTGTAGTTGGCTACTTGTAAGTTATTATTTTGTATTCTGAAAAAAAGGTCTAAATATATTGTCTGCGAACATTGTTAATGAATATAACTAAATAGCTTTTTTATAAGTAACATGAGATATTAAATTATTGTTCTAATAGTTAATAATAAAATCAAGCAGCTAATATCCTTAGACGAGCCTTAGAGTGCAAATAAATTGTGAAATAACTTTTTTTTATTTACCATTTTTCTAAGAACATGCAAAATTATTTAATAGTCACTTCTCAAATAATCCTTGTTTAGTGTATTCCTGTACATGGGTGATATTCAAATAAGATTAGGTGTATGCTTAAAATAATAACTGGGAGAATAACTGCATTTTTCATGAATGTTCGGATCAAATTTAAAGTACCTTATCTTCAATTGTTTTCATGCTTCCATTTACAAGCAATCTTGCAAAATATTTGCAAAATGCACATAGGTGAAATCTGAAAATTCTGAAGTGAATTTCAAAATGTAGAATTAGCAGATAATAACATGGATTTAATGTTTTGCACACCACTCTTTAATTATAAAATAATATTCCTTTTCAATTAGCTGTGTTGATCATTCCATGAAGAGAGAACATCACATACCTATCTGATTAACAGACTTAATTAAATATATATATATATATGTATATATATATAATCATTACAACAAACTAAATTGTTTTCTCTGTGGTAAGTAAAGTATCCACCAGGCAGTCTGACAGAGCAAGCCCTTCTTCTGTCTCCTACAAAATTTATTCTTTGACACCATTAGTCCTCTCCCTAGAATTCCACTTAGGGTTAGCTCCAAACCTGTCCTCTTCCCCCTTCACCTGCTCCAGGCTGGAACAGTAGTCCTTCCTTCTCACTGGGGTAGAGGAGTGATGGAAATCCCACCTCCTGGACTCAAGCCTGGATCCTGCCACCACTTTGGCCTTACTTCCAGCAGGTTGTTTGTAAGTCTATCATGTCCAAATAACCAGTACACCAAACACTGTTCAACAAAAAGACTGTCTACAGTTGAACAGGGAAAATAAAAAATGTAAAAAGTGTTCATCTTAATACTGTACAATAAGTTATTATTTATTATTTATAGTTATTTACCCATTGCTAGCTATCATACAGACCTTCTCCATTTTGTCAATTAGGCGAGTTTTTCCATACATGAGATAAACCTATCGAAAGCAAGCATGGTGAATGTTTCTGGGATCAACCTGTCTGTACAATGAATTGCAAGGCTTCCATGCAAGAAATGTAAAATTCACTCTTTATACTCTACTGTGTTCACAACAACCTGTTTTGAAGTATCACTTCAATTTCCCTGAACTGTTACTACCAATTAATATAAAAAAACTTGGAAGTTAAATATATATATTTTTTGTCCCAAGATAATTTTAAAATCAAGACAGATGATTTCTCTGATTCACATTTGTAACACTCTACAGTACACACAAAGTAATATGAACATAAGGTAGAATTATTAATGTTCCTGAGTTTTTGTGCAAAGGCATTAAAATAAATGTGTATTAATAGCATTTTAATAAAAACTGAAATTATTCTGCCCATGACATTAATGTTTTGAGATAATGGATATATCTTCCACATAATGTGATCAAATTATATTAAAAAGGAAACAAACAAGCAAATGCAATACAAAGAAGGGCCCATATATATTAAATCATGTCATCATTAAAACAGCAGTAAGATCTCACACATTAAATGAAGTAAAATATAAACATTGATAGTTTTTGAATAACAAAATTTGTGAAGAATTTTAACAGACGACTACAAAGATGACATTTGCATATTTTCCTTGTTTTTCCAAATTATTCAGTTTTCAGTTTATTAATGATAAGCCATTTGTTCTTTCCTATGTATTTCTGAGTCAGATTATGAATAACACTATTTCCTACTTTTTAAAAAACTTTATAACTTTTGATATGTGGTTTCTGTAAGTCAGTATATAGTTTTTAGATGTTTTTGTAAGAAGATATTTGAAATATACAAAACACTATGTTTTCTAGTAACAAAAGATTTGCTTATGAATTATTCAAGATAGAACGAATCACAACAACATCGACTAATATAAGGTTTAGTCCTATTGTATACTGGTCATCTGACCATTTTGTTCATCTCTGCCTTCTTGGACTTGCTAAGATTTTTCCAAACTATGTCATGTCCATAAATATATCTATTTTAACAAAAATGTTCAGTATGCAACTCATGTCAAAGCTCTCCTGACTTTCCTTCTCTGTTGTTTCCTCACCGGAAAAACATAAGCTGTATACAACTTACTATACCACAAATCACACCCCCCAAAAAATGATATTTTTTTTCATATCAAGCATGTCAGACATTCACACTTTTTTTTTTTTTTTTTTTTTAAGTAATTAAAATATGGCACTTAAAAAATGTGAAAAAAAAAAAAAATCCCTTTCTTAAAGATTTCTATGGGGGAAATTTTCCCAGTAGTTCCAGCATTTTTTATTATTCTTTTTTCCAAGGAAGAAATTGAGTTATAGGCAGTAGGTATTCAGAAAAAAACTAATACATACTAATAAATACTAAAACTAATAAATAGACTAACAAACAAACAGTCCAAGAACATTTGTTAGTGATCATGAAGTAATTTACTGGTATTTCAAAGCACTTCATCCAGTGGTTATAACCTCTTTGTCTCCTCTAGGGTAGACAAGCACTCACTGAAACATTTTAGGTTGAATATTGGTAGCAACACTGTAAGATTTATTTAATGCACACTTGATGTTAAGATCATCTCATTTTCTTTGGAGTTTCTTTTAGGAGGATAGTGACCTACTGCCATTCTATTGTACTGTGTACAATTTATATGACACCAGAATGCCTCCAGGTTCAATATGCACTATTGAGAGTAAAACAAATTATACCCATAGGTTTTCTTTTAGCTGTTTAACAGCATAGAATTAGTTGAAAAGGAGAAAAAAAAGAAATAATATAATAAAATAAAATGAATAAAAAAAAGAAAAAATAAAAATAAAATAAAATAAAATATGAAATAAAATGCCAAAACATAAAAGTAATATCAATTATAAGATATTTCATGTGGGATTCAGTTTGGAAGAATACATATTTATTTTGAAATATCTATACTTTCACTACTGAAAAAGGAATTTATCAAAACAAATCCAGACAATTAAAAAAAAAAAAATCTAACCCCCCCCACACAAAATAATTAAAATATCAAAGCATGTTTTCCTAAGTATTTATAGATATTTTCAATATTTTTTTTCAATTGTGATTTTAATTAAATACAGAGATGGACATGCTTTTCTAATGTTTTTTTAAGGATTAAATCATGAAAATGAAAATATTTCTATCAAATTTGGAACAGAAGTTGTAAAAGGCTCTTACCGATACTTACCGGCAGTTATCGTTAGTAAATGAGAGCAAAATTGGGGATGGATCAAATTTAAAAATCTAGTAAAAGAAACGTTTAAAACTTTGGAAATGTGTCCTTCAGAGCGAAGGTACATATTTCACTGGATCGTAATGGATAAGAAATAAAAGCATCACTATGGAACTTGAGCTGATTACTTATTTACTTATTTTATTTACTGTGGAAAGATACAATATTATATTCCTGAAATATTGGATAATTTCTTGGGATCAATTAGATATGAATGTGGTGGGAAGGCAGAAAGAACTTAACAAAAGAAAACAAGAAGGTTGTGGAGATTGACTAGAGACACATGTAAGGACAGTACAAGCTGCACCAAGTCTGAGTAAGCACAGGGCAAATTGCTTGATTCTTACCAATGCAGCTGTTATATTCTCCCACAAACCAAGCAACCAACCAAGGAAGCAAGTTGGCCTATGCTTATATTTAGGCTATGATGTAGGGTTATAAATTCACTTCTATTGCACAACAAGTACAGCCAGAAAGTACTTCTTGAAGAAGGATTTTTTTTTTTTTTTAATTTTCACAACAGTTTGCTTCAATGCACGAGTCAATCTTGTGGGTACAAGTGTGACAATCACAGGCAATCAACCTTAATAATTTACCTTAATAGGCCAAGAAGCATTATGGTCAATCCTAAAGTAATGGCTATAGCTTTTCAGATTATTTTACACCAATTTCCTATAATCTTTTGATCATATTCTAATTTGATATAACAGTATGGTTTTCACTAAAATAGAACAACTTTTTAAGTAGACAAGCTTTAAGTTGTACAATTTCACTTTCCCATGAGAACAATAACAGCAACAAAAGATGGAAAAAAGAACAGCTTAATGCCTGCATTGCTAATATATACAACTTGTGTATAGCAATTATGATGCTTAGTCAGATTCATTTTTTTCATTTGCTCTTCTATGCTCTTCCTTTATATGTTCTATATAATCTGTACAAAGACATATATTTTCTCCTTAGAGTGCGACTATAGTCTAAATCACCTGAAGGTCTTTGGAAATACGTGTGAAATAGTCACAGACTGTCAGGGTCCTGAGAGCAGTAATTGGGCTTAATTGCACTGATCAGACTCACCTGGAGTCCTCAGCCTCTGTCCAGGATCTCCATTTATGTTCAGGCCCTGAGTGCATTATGTTGTATGACCTGAGTCAGGTATTGATAGACTTACTCAAACACATATTCTTTAAATGTTTTACTATGTTTTGATCCTTTCTTTTTTTTTCTCTTAATAGAAGTTGTTGAGGAGATGCATTATCTCCCATCCATGAAGTGAGTTGAAGATAAAAGGCAAGTGGGGTGTCCTAGATGAGGGAAAGCCACTCATAGCATCCTGTTCAATGATGAATTTCTTATAAAATTAGGTGGTGGTTGGTTGAGGTGTTACATTGGTCATACATGCTATATAAGTTAGAAGTGCTTTAATTTGTGCTTTAGTTCTTGTTAGCATCCTAGACAGTGATGCTGGACATGCTGTCCCTAGTATACCTCAAAGCTTCCCTTCATCTTCTTCCTCTTACTTACAGAACCTAAGAAGGAAACTACAAACTTAGGATGTGGGAGAACAGTGCCAACATAACCTAACAAGTTGTTAAAACAATAATGATCATAGTTTCCAAATACATCAGTTTATGATATTTAACCCTATTTACCTGAAACTCTAGTGTTTGAGCTAAATTTTACTTTGAGGTGCCATGGTTTAATTGGCATCTGAACTGAAGGAAACAAATTGACACAGCACAAAAATTGATATTCCTTTTAATTTTCTTTGATTCTTATACAATGTTGTGTCCGTATAAATGTCTAATTTAGAGTATATGTCAGGTTATGTGGCTATCATTATTATAATTATAAATATTCTGTGAACCAAGACCATAAAAATGTTTCTTCACATTCCTGTTGGTTTCACAATAAAACTAATTTAACTTTAAGATATAGTCCATTCAGAAATGATCATCTGCATGGAAATTGATTAAAAAAAAATAAATTGGTAGCAATGTTTGGATTTACTAATCAAGTTCGTTTACAGAATGACATACCAATTATTAGCAGAAATTGTTATGGACAAATGTAGTAGCTATTTTTAGAAATTCTTCAGTAATCTGTGCAGATGTTTCATTCTCTTCCTCAAACCCCTATGCTTATAAAGGCAGCACTAGGGTAACACAGAAGTGGAGTGCAAATGGCCTTTTGCAGTTTTACAGAAAGGCTGTTTCTTTTGACGAGTCTAAGAGAAGCTAGAATTCTGAAAACATCTGTGGATTAACACTGCTGTCATTTAGTGCTAGCTGAGTTCATTTTGGCTGGAATGGATATCTGAGTGCTGAGTTTATCATAAAATTTCAGAAAAGGATGGCTAAAAAATAAAAAACATGATTTCAACATTTCTAAGTTCTTTCCTGTTGTTTCCACAAGTTAATTTTGGGGACATATACCGAAATACACTATTTTTCAACAATGACAAATTATGAGCACTATGTTCAGATAATATTTAACATAGAAATTCATTTTTCAAAAAAAAAGAAAAAGTGTTTTTTGATTTTGTTTTTTAGTTTTCACAGATATGAGCATTGTTTGACCATTACTCTTAAGGAAATTCCAGCCCCCAGGTTTTAAAACATATTTTCTTGATTTCTTTCCTACAAAATTAAAATCAATAGTTATTATTGAAGAATTCTCTTTTTGTTGTTTTCCTGGCAGACAAAATGGGAAATATAAAGGTACAAACATTACTAGATTAATGTATTTTAATGACTGTGTGCTCAAATGGAAAATGTTCTTTTTGGAATGAACAGTTTCTTAGTGGATCACCCAAAGTTCATGCAGCAATTAACATTAATTATTTCAAAGATATGCTGAAAACTTTATAACAGATATTAGCTGGCAAGGTTAATTATTGAATGTGAAAGCAATACACTGATGTAATAAATACAAGGAAACTAAATTCTAAGGGGAACCGTGCCAGCAATTAGAAGATGAAGCTACAATCCATTCACATAATAGCAAGTGCTAATGCAACATGTCACTTTCAGATGTCCTTGTCCAGCTCTAGTACCTCACAAGACTAAGCTGAGGTTATATTCCTGTGAATTCCTAACTTGTCATACATGTCACATTCAGTTCCCACTCATGAGACTAACATCTGACACAAAATATGGCAGAAAATCTTTTCAGATTCCTCCTTGGTCTTCACAGTATGTTAGAAAAAATAGAGTTCAAGTTACGTTGAAACTGGACTGTGCTTCAAAATAAAGTCTATTTCAGAATAATTACTTTTCTAAACCACTGTTCCCCTCCTACTAACAAACATTATGATGCTAAGGACACTTTTGATGCTTACCTCCAAAACAATAGTTGCAGACTAAAATGTTTGATTACATACAAATTATAGGGAACTTTTGGACATCCATTATTAAAATGATTGGATTTCTGTGATGCCACCCTTCTTTTTTTCTGTTTTGATTAGTTTTGTCAGAATTATTAAGTGCAAACAAATTCTAAAATAAGAAAAAAAAAAAATAAACATAGTTCCCGCAAGCAGTCTTTGAACTTCAATAACTATATTTTTCTGATATTGTACAGTTTAACCTTGTAGGAGTAATTGGTTCTGTGTGATTTCCTCAATTGCAAGTCTTGTAACTATGTTTTCCAGCTTTTTTCCAATACTCATATTGATTTTGAAACTTTGCCAATGTTTTGGGGTTTGTTGCTGTGCAAACAATTGAATGTTAGCTTTTGAAATTATTGACCCATTTCCAAGAAGGCTGAGAACAGTCTTTATTTTAAGCTTTTATATGCTATAATAAATGTATTACTTCTAAGGAAGAGATGTAAATAATTTTATAATCATATTTTATTTTTAATAGATGGACAAAAGAAAGACATATTGTCTTGGTCATGCTTTCAGTTCGCTTTCTTAAATAAGAACTAAGTCAACTAGTAGAATATCTATTTTCAAAAATGTTCAATATGTTCAACAATTCATTGGCATACATCATTTCTGAATGAACAAAAATTAATACAAAAAAAAAAAAAAGAGTAAAAATGTTCACAAAATTCAGTTCTGTCCTGGATTTGAAGACTATAAAGTGTGAGTTTTTCAATACAAGGATTTTGTTTCATTCTGTCTCTCACAAATACTGTAATTTTCCTTCTTTTAGCTGTAACTTCACAAGTGCTGCAGTTTCCTCCTGTTCCTTTAATAAAAATCCTTGTAAGTTAATGAAAGTAATATTTGATTTGAATTACAAGGAGTTGTATTTTGTACATTTATTCAGATGTAAAAGGGAGCAAGGTTAAACTGGAGGTCATGGCATCATATTACAACAAAATATGGTCTAAAAAGTCATATTCTGTAGAAAGCAATTAAAAAAAAAAAAAAAGTGAGGGAGAGGGAACAAAAGCACAACTACTGATGAAAAAAAGAAATAAATTCCTACTAATTTGTATTCAGACAAGCTGAATTCATAAGGTCTATCAGAGGGACTGTGGAAAAGTCCCCATGTTGTAACATGTATTCTTTGGCAATGTAAGCAGCCAGCAGCCTGTGCACTGACAGGCAGACCTCATGGTGGGTGGGGGCTCATTGCAGAGCATTGAGAGAAATGAGATTTTCAAAAAAAAAAAAAAAAAAGAAAAGAAAAGAAAAAAGTTTTATATTTTTCCTGTCTTTTTCTCATGAATAATAATATCAATAATAATAATAACAATTGAAAGCATATATATAATTTTAGATGTGTGTTAAAAAGAAATGGACTAAAAGCAACGTAGACTGGCACATTATTTATGAGACTAGTTTTTAACACTGTCGTAATAACTTCCTTCTGGGATGGATTCAAAAGAATAGGCTTCTTTCCAGGTTCCATTTAGAAAAAGCCATTATCCTGCCAGGACAGCTCGTGAGAGATATTACTACAAAAACTAGGTTTGACCTGAAATACAAATGCTAGCTTAACCCTCAGCAGGATCCAAATACTTTGCTTGGTCTACATCTAATGAAATACTTGTGCTTAATTATCTACTTAGTTCATACAAATGAATACTTCTCCACCTCCTAGTGTTCAGAGGATGTCTAATAGAGGATGATAACACAGGAACTGATGTTCCAATAGGGTAAGTTAATGGATCTGTGCCAGCTGAAATCAGCCATGGACCTCACCAATAGATAGGAGTTTGTTTTGTTTGTTTGTTTGTTTGTTTGTTTGTTTTTAAGGGATATACAACTTTAATGTTATTGAGCTTTTACATTATGTTGGTTTTAATTCTCTGCTTTTAAATAGTAGTTTAATTTGAATTGATAGCATGCTATTATATTGGCAATGGAAGATAGTCTCCAAATCCCTACATTAAAAAAAACAAACAAAAAAAAAAAAAAAACATTAGGTTAGCATATTATAGGATTTCCACAGACTTTCAGTGGCATTGTTTTACCATTGTTTTGACATGATAATGACTCATAACATAGTTGCATAGTTTTCTATCAGCTTGACATGACATTGTCACCATGGATGTGTACTGACACTTGAAACAAATGGAGAATTACTGTTGCCATTTCGTGTAGGGGAAAAAAAATGCTGCACACACAAAGCAATTTTGTTTTCACAATACAATGATCTGCTTTAAAACCAGCTTTCAATTTTAGATGGCTATTTTTTTTCTCTCCCTTTTCTCTTTAAAGCTTATATATATACATGTATATAAAATAAACTATAATGAAAGCACAGTTTCAACTCTGTTAATCTAAAATGACTTCACATATAGAAACAGATTTAGTTTAAAATAAAAGCAAAATTTAAAAAAATACAGTTACAGAAGTGATGTTCACTGTTCATATAAAATAGGACAAAATTTTGTTTTAAAATCTGACTGATCAGAATATATGTTCATTTATTTCAAAAGCTTTTTGTATATATCCATACAGTTGTACAAAAAAAAAAATAAAAATGAATTTTGTATCTTCCTTTGACTTGCTATTTGACTGAATATCAACATACAAGGAAGAACACTTTTTCTGAAATGTATTCAGGAATTCTATCACCAGTTTTCATAGTTGTTTTGTTGCTGTTGTTGTTTTTTAAGAAATGCTCAGGTAAGGGAGCATCCAGATATTTAGAAAAAAGTATATGCTGAACTACATTGAAACCTTGCAGTTCCAGTTTCCATGATTTGCTATGACAACCACATTTCTGTTACTTTCATATTCTAAGCTTCAGCCAAGATTGTGAGACATGATCTAAAAGACAGATAATTGGAGTGAGATCATTTTCACATCTTAGTATTTGTCTTTGAGATCCTTTTCATTAGTGACCCTGACATAAAAACTGCCAGATAACAAAATTTGTTAATGGCTCACAGTTCAAAAGTACTGTCTAAACATATAAGGGTCAGACTACCAGCAAACACTAGGTAACATTAAAAACTGGGAGAGAGATGAGATTTAATAGCACAAAATAAAAGCTATGTTTCTGTAAAGGTTGGCAAAGATATGTGTGTTATAAACCTGAAGCTCAAGACTGAACATAAGATCTGTCTGTGTGATATAAACATGAAAAATAAATAAATAAATAATTCACCAAGGCTACATAAGAGCAAATATTTCAAACAGATTAAAAGTTAATAGCATTATGGAAGAAACTGGAATACAGGACTCTGGCTTTGTTGCTAATGTCCAAAAAAAATATTAATTCAAAGTGGAAGATAAGGTGGTAAGCATTACCAGGAACTTCATAGGAGCAAGATGAAGTGCTTGAGTTACACAAGGAAAGAAATTTAATTGGGCCCAGAAAAGTAAGTGCTAGCAGAGAATATGATTTTCTCATCAAGTTTCAAAAAGAACAAGATTATCTCATTCACAAGAACAAAGAGGTGTCTGCTGGTTGTAAACACAGTTAGGCTGGTGCTAGAAAATGATTTCTTCCTATCAAAAAGAGAGGACAGTCTTCCTGTAGGTATAAGGCCATATGACAGTGTAGCTAAATAAAACTGGGTACCAAACCACTTCAATCTCAGATGCACAATTTAAGTGCATGGTTTCACAGAATCATAGAATCATTAAGGTTGGAAAAGACCTCCAAAATCATCTGGTCCAACCTACCAAGACTATCCCCCACATAACCATGTCCCTAAATAGAACCATGGAATCATTAAGATTGGAAAAGCCTTTCCTTTCCTTTTCTTGTGGATGAGACAATGCAGAAAGTTGGAGAGACTGTCTTGGAACCTGAGGAGGGTCATAGAGTTGTTCCCTGAGGTCTTTTTCATATTCTGTCTACTTCTAGTATTCTTAAGTACCCTTTGCTATAGGACGGAGTAGGAAATACCTTTCTGAGAGCTAGTCTTCTCAAATTGCACTGTTGATTTCCAATTTGTTTTTGCCATTTTTGGTGCTCACAATCTGCCTGTTCTGGACACTTCAGGACACGTTTACACATTTTGATGATCAAGAGGCTCTGTGCATAATTTGGATATGTAGAATCATAGAATGGCTTGGGTTAGAAGGGACCTTAAAGATCACCTAGTTCAACCCCCCCCTTGCCATGGGCAGGGATGTGCTTTTTAGTGTGACTGTCCACTGATCATCACATAAAATAGCACAAAGCTGTGTGGTTTTTAGTGCTGGCCAGCTGCCACTAAAAAGAGAACAAAATGTTGTAACACTAGAAGTTCTGAAGAGTATCTAATGGATACATTGATGACAGAGCAGTAGGTCTCTTAACTTATGCACACCACATGTTTGGTCAAGGTCAATGCTTGTGTGATTTTCTTGTGAAGCATTTATGAGAAAACAGTTCTGGAGAAACTCCCTTTAAATACAAGTTGACATATGTCCTTTAATACAAATCAATTTGTATTGCCTCAATAATACTAGTTGACACATAGTCCAGACTTTATACAACACTGCTTATGTTGATCAGGAGCATGAGGATATATTTTAATGATGAAGAAGCCCAGGAACAAGTTTTTGCAAGACTATAAATTTAATCTTCACAGAATCACAGAATCACAGAATAGTCTAGGTTGGAAGAGACGTCCAAGATAACCAAATCCTACCTCTGACCTAATGCTAACAAGTCCTCCACTAAACCATATCCCTAAGCTCTACATCTAAACGCCTTTTAAAGACCTCCAGGGATGGTGACTCAACCACTTCCCTGGGCAGCCTATTCCAGTGACTAACAACCCGTTCAGTAAATAAGTTCTTCCTAATATCCAACCTAAACCTCCCCTGGCGCAATTTTAGCCCATTCCCCCTCATCCTGTCACCAGACACATGGGAGAACAGACCAACTCCCACCTCACTACAGCCTCCTTTCAGGTACCTGTAGAGTGCAATAAGGTCTCCCCTGAGCCTCCTCTTCTCCAGGTTAAATAGTCCCAGCTCCCTCAGCCGCTCCTCATCAAACTTGTTCTCCAGACCCTTCACCAGCTTTGTAGCCCTTCTCTGGACTCACTCAAGCACCTCCACAACCTTCTTATAGTGAGGGGCCCAAAACTGAACACAGTACTCGATGTGCGGCCTCACCAGAGTCGAGTACAGGGGGACAATCACTTCCCTGGACCTGCTGGCCATGCTGTTTCTTATGCAAGCCAGGATGCTGCTGGCCTTCTTGGCCACCTGAGTACACTGCTGGCTCATATTCAGCCGACTGTCAACCAATACTCCCTTCTCCGTCAAGCAGCTTTCTAACCACACATCTCCCAGCCTTTAGATCTGTTTGGGGTTGTTGTGCAGGACCCAGCACTTGGCCTTGTTGAACTTCATACAGTTAGACTTGGCCCATCGGTCCAGCCTATCTTAAACAGACAGGTTTAAGACAAGTGACAGACAGACAAGTGACAGCTGACAAAATCTAAACACTTGTTTTTTTACCAAGTAATGTACACTTTGGAGTGCATGTACAAATATAAAAGACATTTCAAGCCACCAAGACAAAAAGGAGAAAGAGGTATATATAAATGCAAACCTGAATAATTCAGTACTTTAAAACAAAGTGTCAAGTCTCCCTAAACCACACTGCTTTAACTAATTGAAGTAGCTGGAGAACTTTAAAATGAAGTGAGCTGACATTTCAGGTTAACACTGTGTTAACACATATTGGACTACATGAACTAACATTGAACATAATAGAATGACAGTATGTTATATATGACTGAAAGAGATGGGCCACAAGATAGTTCCTCCAAAAAGTAAGTCCAAGTTCTTACTAGAACAAAAAGACTATAAAGTTTTAGTCATGATAGACTATCATTACAAGTATCATAATATTACAAATGTAAAAAGGTAAAATAAATACATAAATAAATAAAATAAAATAAAATATTGCTGAGGTCACAGCATATAATAAGAACACAGCTGGAAAATATTGTTTGATTAGTTCTGGATATTATTTTGGTAGAATAAGCAGATCCATACTTGTGAGATTTCTGATAGCAGGCAGAAAACAAGTCTTATTTGATTTTGCTTCCGAATATAACAATTATAGGAACTCTGAACAAGGCTTTTCAGAATCTGTCCTTGGGATGAGAAAATGTGGCAAAAAATGTGTAGCCATACCTAAAAATCTAATATAAATGTAGAGTGAGTGATCAAAATGAGATAAAATATAACAAAAAAAAAAAAAAAAAAAGAAAAAAAAAAGAAAAAGAAACACTTTTCAAAAAGGGTAATTATTGGAACAGTTTGTGGAGGAACATGCTGGATGCCATGCTAAAAGATATGTCCAGAAAAAGTTAAAGAAAGTTATGACAAAATAATTGTCTATTATTTAATGAGAGGTTAGATTTCCAAAGATTATGCAGGATTTTGAGAATCCTGCATTGCTTACTAGGTAATAGATTAAGGCATATTTATTTCCATAGTCATCAACAGACTAAAAAGTACATTTGACTCCCCTGAAAATGTGCTCAGGTAGCTCTTTAAATCTGTGTGACCCAGACACATCCCTCTCAATGAAAATCCAGATCAAAACTTAACCTCACACTTTTAGACCTTATTCACCTTGCGGCTGTGTTAGAAAAAAGGATTGGGTGACCATAATTCTCTCTCTGACCCCAACATCTGTATTGGGTTTATGTGGCAAGGGTTTCTTAGCAATGAGCTGCAGGGGTGAGCTCTGTGAGCAGAGCCATCTGTGATGTCAGAACACAGGCAGCTCCAGCTGGCTCCAAAAGGGACCCACCTCTGCCCAGAGCCAAGCCAATAAGTGGTGCTAGTTGGGCCTACTAGCGGGGCTAGTTGGTGCTAGGGACCTGCCGCTGGCCAGAGCTAAGACAGTGAGCGATGCTGGTCCCACCTGCTCCACAGTGGGATTCTCCACGGGCTGTAGAAATTCTCCCTTCTGTAAATCTGCTCTCCCAGAGGCCCAACCAGCATCGCTCACTGTCCTAGCTCTGGCCAGCGGTGGGTCCCTTTTGGAGCCATCTGGAGCTGCCTCTGATCTGGCATGGGGCAGCTGCTGGTCTCCTCTCACAGAGGACACGCCTGCATCCCCCTTCTACCAAAACTTTACCATGTAAACCCAACACAAGTATACTTTCTTAGGTGGCAGCTTTCAAATTTGCATAGTGGGTCTTGATTTCAAATGCTTATTCTGGGCAGGGATGTGTAAGGACTCCATTCATTTGTCAGAATAAAGGCATCAATCTGGGAAAATCAATTGGGCAAATGTAGCAAGTCCTATAACATCCTGCCTGGACTGTAGCAGCTGTTCTGTTATAAGTAGCTAAAGATCTTTCAGAGGTTCTGACTTGTTTGTTGTCTCTCTGCAGAATTTCAGGTACCACACAGTGTGTTGAAAGACACTAGGTGCATATGCTTAATTAACCCTGTAATATAGAAATCACACTGAGACTGCAACTAGTGTGAAGAGTTGTTCTTTGTTGCATAAAACAACATAATTGAGCAGACACATTTTTTTGACTTACATGACTACTATTTGATTTTAAGTACTTTTCATTTGTGACCATATTGGTGAGAGAGGTGTAAATAAGAGTAGTTAGCAAAACAGCCCAGTTAAATGCAATTTGTAGATACATTTGCCTAAAAAAAACGATGATTCATATCAGAGAACAACCTAAGGAGTTCTTTAACAAAAAAATGCATTTAAATCATACTTTGTATTTTGAAAAGTTACATTTTAGAACTTTCATGATCTTATAGTGTGGAATTCATTGCTATTGTAATGGTCTTTATTTATAGAAGGTTTTCTTTATGTGCTTATGAAGTAAGTGCAAAACTTCATAATACTCACTTATGAAGTTCAATTATCAAGGTGATTCTTAAAACTGTCAATGTAATATACTTACATTTTCAACTAAATTCAGACAGACATTAGTAATAAGAAAAAGTTATGTAGATAGCATCTTTTTTCTCTCATTAAAGAAAGGGATGAGAGGATTTGAAGTTTGAAAAGACTGACAATCACAGTATGTGCCAGCCTCTGGGATTTGGCAGTCGGATTTAAAATCTTTCATCTGCAAATCAACACTTCACATTCAATTAATGGCTGAAATTGTGTACTTTATTAAATATAAAAAATTAATTACTAAGTATTAATTAGATCATTTGGATGCTATTGTCATATAGTTATAATAGTAATGTAATGCATAATTTATCATTTATATTATAGAATTATAGCATAGATGTGTGCTGAGAATGATAGTAAAGAAAGAGTTTGGCTGTCTTTCTGACACTAGAATTTACTTCATTAACTTAGGACAACTAAGGACAACATGAGGTTTTAAACAGAGTAAGAATGTGATCTCCAGATAATCAGCTAATCTAATGCTCAATAAAATGTATGTACTTACCAAATACAAAATTTGTGCTTAGTTTTTCTCAGTTTGTCCACCTATATTACCTGGAACATGCCTTACATTTCTGGTATGGTGATGTTACCTTGTCTTCAATGTGCTACATCTGCAACAAATGGCACCAGTTAACTGGAGGTGGACATTCATATGTATTTCTAATTGTCTTCATGTTGACTTAGCTGTTATCCTTTTGTTCTGTCTTCACACTTTAAACTCCATGGTCAGTAAAACATGCTCAGAAAAAAAGAGCTGTTAAAAAAATATTTTTTTTTTCAGCTTTTCACTTCAAAATGTATTATTTACTAGTATGTAATGAGATTATAATATGGGTAAAACATGCTCAGAAAATCTCAATTTATTTATCTATTTATATACATAACCTGATTTACCTGATTACCTGATAGCAAATTTTTGCCTTTTTTTTTTTTTTTGGAAGACTTTCCCTTATTAAAAGAAAAAGTTAACATCAAGGGAGCACTTTTAACAGATTGATTTTTACCTTTGTTTGTTTCTATCTCCATTCCCATTTACAATGACAGACTAAACCCACTGCAGTGTGAGCTAACCTGATCCCTGTGACACCATAATCAATTAATCTCTTCAGCCTTCCTGCCCACCTTCCCGTTGGTTAATTTGTAAGCATGTTGTAGGTCAAAAAACACCGACCACAAGCTTGTTCAGTAGTGCATTTACTATTTTAGGCTGTTTGTAAAAAATCAGCCCCCTGCAAAAAGTCAATGACTCTATACATAATACCTTCATTGAAAGCAGAGATTTGAATATTTAGATGTGCTTGATTCCAGCTGGCAGAAAGCTTACACAGTATAAAGTATAGGTACAACAGCTGTATGCTGAGCAATAACATGATAAATTATATCCCTATCACAATTTTTTGATCTGAGATGTGAGACTGACATTTTTCACAGTTTATATTGCTTCCACTTTTTAATATATACATTTAAATACAGGGCCATATTTAAAGGTAAGAAGTTTATAGACCCTCCACCAACTCTAAAGGTTTGACTTGAAACTTCACTGACAAAAATGGAAGCTGATTCATATCATAATCTGGGGCAGGATGATGTAAATATTCCTACATATATGAGAGTTGTTGATATAATGCAATTTGCTGTTTCAGACCTCCTCTCCAGTTCTGCAGAGCAGTGTGAAATTTGTATTCCCATAGAAGTAGAGGAAAATCTAAAAATGTTATTTGTACTGAAGTTCAATTTGAATTCCCTTTGGATATGTTCTTAGTGCAACGTAATATGGTTTATGGGAGGAAAGAAATTATGATACTTTTATTTATTTGTTTCTTAGTTGTTGTTTTATATTATCCCCAAAATCTATTTATTTGTTTACTTACTTATTTTGTGGAGAAAATATGATGGAAAAAGCTCATTGGTTGAGTTAAGGACAGTGAGATCACTCACCAGTTACCATCACAGGCAAAACAGACAGGCAGATTAATGTAATTTATTGCCTACTACTAACAGATTAAACCCCAAGTGGAGCAGGGGCAGAGAGGGACCATGAAGGAGTGGTGGAGACAGTGTCATGGACTGACAGCAACCCCTGTTCCTCTATTTCCCTGCACCACTTGGAGGGGAGGACATAGAACAGGCTGGATGGGAGGAAGGTGTTTTTCACAAGTTTTTAGTTTCACACTGCTCTAACTTTTTAGCAATAGGCAATAGATTACATTAAATGGTAAAGGTGTGTTATTTAAGTGGAATTATTTTGTGTCATAAAACCACAAAACAAACTTGTTTCATTAATATGTTTAAGATGACTCTGACTCTCATTTTCAGGGCTGGCTGGTCATTCCTCTCCTGAATTAATTTTGACATGAAATAAAGTCAACATAGTAATAATCTATATAATATTCTATAATCATTATTAAACAGAAATACCACAAGGTATGGAAAAGTTTCATGAAAGAAACAGAAATTATAGAGAACTGTGGTAGAGTAGCTCTTTCCCCAACTCAGCTATGGTTCAAGATTAACTAATGTTACACCATCCCTCTATTGTCAGTGGGCAACAGGCATAATGGGTAGAAACAAACTACCTGAACATATCTTGGACCCTGCAACCTGGATTGAAGCCCAGTCTGGGAAGTATGAGAACTGTACTCTCTGGAAGGTACAGGGATGTCACTGCTGGTAGTGGAAAATACAAAAATTGCCGTATCTGAACCACAGCTAGGATAGAAAAGTACTGACTTACAGTCAATTACCTCATGGTCCTGTGGTCCTAAGTGAAGAGCCCCTTGAGCTCTCCAGGGATTGCAACGGGCTGTTACCTTTGATCTCTTCTGAACTGGGGTGCCTCTCAGGGTACCCCTGTGGTGGTATGTCTTTCTGGCCTGATTCCTTGAGGATCAAGGCTCGTCTACAGACAAATGCTGACAAGGGAGAAGGGACAGTAATTCACTAAAAGGAAGAAAATCTAGTATGTGCATGACTGAATTTAGAATCCCCCCAATACTCTATGGTGAACCTCATGTGAACCTTGCCATTCTCAAAACTTTAATTAAGTTGCTGTTTTGATTTTAGTAAATTCCCTTGAATTATTATGTTAAATTGTCTCATAATCAAGTGCTTTTGAAAATGACACAATCTAATCTTGTGATTTACCATTAAAAAAATAATAATAAACCTTAAATTGCTACCAAATTAAAGTTGTGTAATAATCTATTCATGACAAGAACACATGTCACTGGAATGTGTTTCCAATTTTCTATACACTTTTTAGCTACACCAGGCAATCAAAATAAAAGCGACAGTAGTCATTTGGGAAACACAAAATTATCAGTTAAGAGGACACTATATAATCTTTGGTAACCTTTAGGCCTATTCAATAAATTTATGTTAGGTTGCAAATCTCCAAAGCATTTTTTTTCAATAAATTATTGACTGCTTTTTCCATGTACATATAGCTTTGTTTCTCATCCAGCCCCACTGCCATAGACACCCACTAGATCATGGCCCCATCCAGCCTGGCCTTGAACAACTCCAGGAACGGGAAAATTAAATGTACATACATTCAGGGAAAAAAAAAAAAAAAAAAAAAAAAAAAAAAAAAAAACCTTATTTGGAAAAAAAATACTGGTTTTCCTATAAATTCTTATTGGCTACTTAATCTTCGTTATAAAGAAATATTGAAAAGCTATTCCACTCTATTTTTTTTCAAATGAGTACTACAGGAAGACTGGATTAGCCCAAAAATTTCTTTCTAGACCAATATCATGTTTTAATCAAATGACTCAAAGTAAATTATTCACTCTATTAGATTTGACTATTTGTAAATAAACACATCTGAGCTTGTATGATTCACAAGCTGAAGATAAAGAAATGAAAGTCTGCCATATTGCTTGCATCCTCAGTGTTACGTACTGTATTTTCTTGTTTTTCTCAAGAATCAGACTCAGAGTGGGCACTAAGCCTCCCCTGGGTTTACATTAAGAGTTCAAACTTATGATTAAGTGCTGCAGTTTAAGAAGTTGCTGAACTTTAATTCAGCTCTAATAACTTCTTCTGTCCATATTGTTATATCCAGACTTATGACAAATGGAAAAGTTAGCAGAAGTACTGCTGCTTTTACATTTGCCCAAACTTAGCAAATACACATGGACAATCACTGCCATCAGTTGCCATATAGGAAGTTGCTAAACTACCAAAATTCAGCAAACAGATAGAGCTTTAATGCAACCAGATTTCATAGGCTATTAAGCAGACAGAAATAAACATGCCATACACACCCTTTTGATCATCTCTGTAAGACTGAAAGTCAGAAAAGAAATAAGTGAGATCATAGCTTTGTCTCCAAAGTCAAAATACTTAGAGGAAAGATTAGGTACAGCACAATGCCCTTCAATGCCAATAAAAACAGTAAGGAATAAAAAAAAAAAAAAAAAAAAAAAAAAAAAAAAAAA
>NC_048894.1:129874435-129881148 GCF_011077185.1 Oxyura jamaicensis | reverse complement strand
AAAAAAAAAAAAAAAAAAAAAAAAAAAAAAAAACCGCTTAAACTGTTTTTAGGGAAAAAAAAAAAGAAAAAAAAAAAAGAAAAAAAAAAAGCAGAGTACAATTTCCAGTCCAATTATTTTGTAGTATATTTATGACATGATGAGCCTACTCAGAGAATTTTTTTTCCAAACAAGGAAAAATCTTTTTTATATATTTCAAGTATGCAAAGAAAGAAACTAAAGGCTTTTTTTTTTTTTCACAAAATAGGGACATTCTATTTAGCTTTATATTTCTGTGGAAAACATGACAATGCATTCAGTCTCCTGCCTATGTGTGGCAGGAGATTGTGTTTAAAAACATAGGGGGGTTCTTTTACAAAGTGAATAAAAATATGATCATAGAAGAAAAGAAGGTAAAGGATGGAAAAATAATATTCACTATAGTGTTGGAAAAAGAATATTCACTATAATACTACACAAAAGCAGAACCACTGTAGAAATTCTGACTATTTTATAAGGATGTAAGTAAGAAACTTTGGAAAATATTTGTAAATATGAGAAGCAAAAGTGTTGTTTGGACTTCTACTAAGATGAAAGTGCTGCTTGGAAATAGGAGCAGGCTACAAGCAAGAGAATGAAAGAATCTAGATACTTCCCCGGGTATGAGACTCCTCTGTTTCATTATGTCCCTGGAGAAAGCAAATGTACACAGATGGCCAGTCTGCAGCTTGACCTGGAAGATGGCGTACTGGGATACACAGTAGAGAGCAAGTTCTTTCTGCCATAAAATCTTCTAGTTGTCCAGTGCTGGAGTTGAATACAAGTTTGTATTTTACAACAAGTTTCAAGTATCTCATTACCTTTTAATTTGGATGAGAAAAAGTCAGAAACAATTATGAAAATCCTGGTTTTGTTTAATGAAACTTTCAATAGCTTGTAGCTCTACAGATATACATTGTAATTAGGTACTGTCATGACTTGCAAATTTTCAGATTCACAAAATCTGGTTAATACACTTACCACATACTTAACATTGATAATCATGACATATGAAACACACTGAAAAGGAGAAAGAATGACAGCACATGCACTTTAGCAACATGCTTCTCTGTTACTGACCATAACACCTTTCCTTCCTTTAGACAGATTTCTTAATGACTACAGTTTTTTGTTGTTGTTGTTGTTGTTGTTTTTTTTTTTTTTGATTTGTTTCTTTTTCCTTTATGTACCAGAAAAGTGCACTGCACGTTCAACAACAATTGCTCCCCATGGAAAATATAATGGCTGGTGACAGAATTTGATGGCTCAATACAGAGCAGAAAGTGCACATGGAAAGAAAGACAGAGGAAAGAAGAAAAGGAGGGAGAGAGAGAGAGAGGGTAGGAGGGAGGGAGGGGGGGAGGGAGGGAGGAAGGTAGGAGACAAGATGTCTGTAGCAGAATGGACACTGATTTGGTAGATGGGACAGAACAGCATTAGCTGTTCTATCTGTGTGGGTGGGTCAAGTACTCTCCTAGCAAAGAAATTATTCTGCCATCTTGTAGGTCAGGGTTTTCTGAGATTCATATATTTGCCTGATTTATATCGCTTGAACATATATTATTTCCTTCTCTAGAAAACCTACCAGGTAGAGATTAGAGCAACAGAAACGTACACACTGAATTTCTCTATTGCTGTGTCTGGGGAAGCATTGTCAGGTCTCCTAGAACGCTAACATCAGGCTCCCAGTATTTGTCATAGGGGCTGACAGAAGAAGAATACATATTTAGATTTAAAAAGAAAAATGTGAGAATAAAGAGACTTTGAGGAACTGCAAAGTAAGGTAACAGGAAACAGGAGACCTTTCATTATTACTAATAGCAAAAACATAAAACAACCAGGCATTATGAATACAATAAATATTCTTGATTTATATAAGTTAAAAGCATTATTCTGCTGCCAATACAATGGTACAAAATAGTTTCACTCTTCTTATAAGCTGTCTGTGACCTCTGCTTTCTGAATCTTCTCACCCCTAAAGTTCCCCAGTTATTTTCTATCTATGCCCATCAATATAACTAAAGCTAAAGTGAAAGTACGTTCTTAACAAAGACTAATAATGCTTTTTAGATTGCTATTTGTTTTATTATCTTTTAAAGTTATCTTATATGAGCTTTTCTAATGCCTTACACTGTGTAACACAGTTTTTTCTATTAAATACCCCCCCCCCCCCCCAATAAAAATAAAAATAAAATAAATCAGCTCTGTACTTGCTTTTGTCTTAGGTTTAAAAGGCAGAAAGGAATTATAGTGTTTTATTTTCTTCCTGTTTAGGTTATCTATGTGTGAAAAGGCACAGCACCACAGTATTATTATTACTACTGTGAGGAAGAATTGTGTGAAAATATCAACCATCTGTTCCATTACATCAAGGGAAATCATTTTCCTTCCCTTTTAAGAGGCTTTATAGACCAGGTGTTTTGAGATTTCTTGTTGAAGTATGCAGGATACTTGAAGTTTAGTTTGTGATGGGGCTGTTTTAAGTACCTGTAGAAAAAGGGCTCAGACTGCATCATATTTGAGTGTAACAGTGCCTATTTCATTTTCAAAGCTGTATTTATATACTTCAAAATTGGAATTTGAGTTGTAACATTTCATTTTCCCTTGCATTTCTGTTTTGATTTAAGATGATGGGTACTTACGTCTGCATTCCTGAATGAATTATTTTTGTTTACAGTTTGAAGTGATGTGTATGTGTGTGCATTTGCATGCATTTAAAAAGTTGATATAGTAATTGATAACATCTGTTTGGGGAAGAAGGAAGGGGCTTCTACTGTTTGGGTTCTTTTTCCACTACTTTGTTGGCCTGAATTATGCTATCAGCTGTTTGGAGAATGTGTATAATCTGATTCTATATCTTAACAGGTGCCAGAGGGTTTTTTTAAGTACTTCTTTTCCTTCCCTACAGCAATAGACAAGTTGCTGTCAAAATGTTTGTCTTTGTATCACTTTCTCTATGTAAAGATGCAGTTTAATACGTAAGCAAGTCATTTAAAAAGTGACAGGATTCCTCATTGCCAATTTGCTAGTTTTTATCAAATGTCTTTTGAAACTCAGATCTTGTTAACTTAATTTTGCTGTTGCTTATGTCACAGTATAAGATAGAAAAAGGCTAGTTGAAGGTTAAGAAATATTGACTTTTTTGAAAACCACATAACACTATCAAAACATAAACACAATTCTGCTTTCGTGGAACCAGGTCAGCTCAGAAGTGGAAAGAGCTTATGCTTACCTGACCAGACTTCATAAAAATATGGGACACTAGGAATTCATCAAATCTGAAAGTAGTCTGAAAATATCTGAACTAAAATCTGCTGCACATACTAAACTAACAGTAGAGTCACTTACTTAACTTCTTATGGATCAGCAAAAAATAAAACTTTTGCATTCATTATGAGAATCCTCACCCACACTGTCTCAAAGACAGTTACGCCTACTGAAAGATTAACCTTGGTAACAAAGAAATTTAATATACAAGATTGAAAAAAAAAAGAAAAAAAAAAAAAGAAATTAGATGAATCTTTACAGATACATATGTTGCAAAACAGCAACTGTGTATGTAGTGGAATCATGATAGATACTGAAACTTTCAGACATTTTCTAGATTTGTGTTACCTAATTAGGTACAACCTAATATGTCTTAACTTAAAATATAATTTCTTGTCACATGGGGCTTGAATTCCTTCACAAGAAATATGCATATCACTTTTCTGGGTCACTGAGGACCACATACTGTCAACTTTAATTTCTCTATCAAGTATTTTTTTGTGTTTAGTTTCTTCCTGTATTGCTATCACTGCAGTGCTAGGATACAATGCACCTTTCTCTTTAAGTCTTCTGTTAGGTTCTAGTATATCTGCATCATTATTGTCCATATTCAGCCCTAATTCCAGAAATATTCCAGAATCCTTTTTCACCTGAGTAAAAGGTGTTTCAGTTATCAGACTAATAGGATCTAATGAGAACAAGTTAATTCTTTTGTTTGTGTTACCTGCAATGATTCTTCTGTTATTTCCTAGCAGTCATGTCACTATCTCCTTTAACTTTTAGAAAATCTATGGAATAAATTTTCTAAGGAGCAGGCAGAAGCTGCTTTCTTACATTTTTAACATGTATTCTCTTCTTTGGAATATTTTTCTTTCATATACTTTATAACTTTTTCTTTTTTTTTTTTTTTTTTTTTTTCCCCTGTAGGGAATGCCTCTTTTCTCTATGCTGTACATACAGACTTATCAGAAGACAGTAAATAGACCTGCTGTATTCTGCTGCACAGTTATTATATCAAAGAATGCAGCTGTTATTTCCCAGAGGACCAGTCTTTCCATTTTATAATGGTCACCTTAAAAACTAGCAATTTTTTATAATTTTCTCAGTCTCTTCATTGTACTTAAAAATAGAATTAGTCGAAGTCATGTTTGTCCCTTTTGAGTTACCCCAGGAGTCACTTCCTGCTTGACATAATCCTTCATGTGATAGTATCCCAAAATTATTATTGTAATATTTCTTGTAATATATTCTTGTAATAAAGGTGTGCCATTTTTTATATTGGTCCATTTCTGTAAGTATATATTAGATTATGTAGATTTAACATTTTTAATTACAGATCTTACCACCCAACTAAAATTTATTATGACATATATCTGCCAAATAATAGCTTCACTGATAATCGATCTGTCCATGGGTGGAAATTAACACTGTACAAGAAAAAATAATCTCACCTTTTTCCTCTTTAATACTGAGAAGGAAAAAGAAGGAACAAAAACTCAGCACTCTTCTATCCACTCAAAGCTTCTCCCTTTTAACCTTGTTTCCTCTTAACTGAAAGTGGCGACAGTGTGGCCCTTTAAAAATGACAGGACTACATTACATGATGTTTCTTTCCTACATTTACTTTGTACTATTGTTCTTCACTGATGCTTTTTACCCACAGGGGAGTTTTGTCTCCTTGTGACAAGTGATTTCTGTAAAAGTGGACATGGGTTAGCAGTCTTTCCATTTAAAGTTCTTTCCTTCAACTTTCCACTGAAAGTTTGCTTCAGAAAGTGTTTCAGCATTTTGCTTAATAACCCTGCAGATGGAGTGGCCACTAAGAAAGTATTTCTAATGAAGCTGTAGTAGTTCTGACTACAATGAAAGAGCATTTAGGACCTGTATGATTTATTTCTTGGGTCTAGCACTCATGATCCATGGTTTAGTATGATTCCTTGCTTACAGCGATATATAAGTGAAGAGGAGAAAGTTTGTGGAATAATCATGTAGTCTCTAAAAAAGGCAGAACAAAAGTATATCTCAAGCTGGGTGAGAAATCCCAATTTTATCACTAACTTCACTCAAAAGATTCTCTTAAAATATGAAATCGTTATTATGTGTGATCCAAGGATAGATAAAATATCTAAATCTTCCAGGTAAACTAACATCTGCACGCAGACTTCTGCTGATATCTTGCTGTACTGGCACCCAAGGAGTTAAATATATTTCTCTTCTGCTTAAAAAGCGTTGAGTTCATTGTGCTAGCTTGTCTTAAACCTTGATGAAAGCTTCCCAAGCCTGGGGACAGTAGGTATTATTTGTCTGGGGTAACTGATAACAGAAATACAACAGCCATTGGAAAAGTTCAATAAACAGAAAGGATGTTTTGTTGTTTGTTCTCTAAGACTGACAGCTTAAGACAGCTTTTATGCATGGAACAGCTTCATTCACACACACGTAGAGCTTGGATAGGACATGCAGCTGGAAACTGATAGAACAAAGGACACGTAATAGGTATCACAGATTGAAATACTTTGTTAAAATGTATCTCTTCATGACTCTTAGATATAATCAGAATTTCCCATCTACTAATTTGTCTCTGCTTCTTTTTATCCTATGGCTGTGCACCTCTGTGACTCTAGACTAACATTAGGCTTACACTAGAGAAAACCTCTACAGAAGGAAAAAAAAAAAAAAAAAAAAAAGTTTTGGTGGTGGTGGTTTTTTCATTGTTTTTATTGTTGTTGTTGTTGTTTTTTAAAAAAATGATGTTGAAACTTATCCAAAAAATAAATAACTTAGAATCAGGCACAATTTCATTTGAGTTATACTGCATCAGTTCTTGCTCTAGTTCAACTACACATGATTAGTGATCAGGAAAAAATATTCATCATCTTGATTGCAATAATTTACTGTTCTTTTAATTATGTAACTGCAAAATTGTGGATAAAGTGATCTATTTTGGAGGCTGTTGAAATTTTCTTATTGCATCCTTTTTCATTTGTTCATTCACTGATATGCCTCTCACAAAATTAGTTAGTTTCATGTTGATTTTTCTGTGTTTTTATTTGCATTAATTTTATGTATTCTGCTGAGCCTTTAAATAAATTAATCAAAAGGAAGCCATTTTGCAAAATACCTGTGAACATTGCATACAATGAAGATAGCAGACAAGTTGAGCTACAAGTTAAGGGAAAATGGAAGGAAATATTAACGGGACAGTAAAAAAATGTTCTGTCAAAAATGTACTTATGTTCCAGGCTCATTTTATTCATCAGTGGTGGCCACTATAGTCAGATATTTAGAAGAGTGTGATTAGAGAAAAACAGTTCACTCATTTTTATATAAATATATACAGTACTCACCTTCTAGGGCTCTGGGGACTGCATTTTGAATTTTTTTTCTTTTCTTTTCTTTTCTTTTCTTTTCTTTTCTTTTCTTTTCTT